>NW_019154098.1:10908045-10928627 GCF_002288905.1 Enhydra lutris kenyoni | reverse complement strand
TAAAAAAATAAACAATGAATCTTGGAACACTGAAAAAATAAAATTAAATTAAAAAAATAAACAATGAATCTTGGAACACTGAAAAAATAAAATTAAAAAAAAAAAGCATAAACATCACTATAGCAAGCAAATAATCTTTCATGTTGAATAACCAAATTTCTATTATTATAAATGTTGAAAGGTGCCGACACCTTGGAGCACCACCCTGCCTATCCTGTGGCTGCATGAGGACAGATACAACCAATAATTATTGCCCACTGCAAGTATTAATATGCAGCCGAGACACCTGCCTATAATTATGCCACAGTTCATGCTTCCTAGGCTATGAAAATACTGTTTCCAACACAGTGAATTATTTTTTTCTTATTTTCCCAGAAAACAGTCATTCATCCCATAACCATCTTTTGAAGTTTGGGAGATATGATATAGAACAAGACTAATAAGTTACCAAATTACATCCTAATTGGGAGACCCACAATAACCAAGTAAGCATATTTATTCACAATGTAATTTCAGGTAATTTTAAGTTCCGCAGAGAAAATAAACCTGGGTGATGTGGTAGGATAGACCTGATCTGGGTAGCGTGGAGAGGGTCCACATCACTCAGGGAAGGCAACCTACTTAAGGATACATTTGTACCAAAGCCCGAATGATGGGACTCCAACACAGAGAGTTCTTGGTTTCTAATTCAATTGTTATGTTTCTGGGATCTATTTAATTATTAATTTACAAGAGTTTTACACTCATCCATGGACATTTTTTAAAACATTGTCTTTATGATTTATCTTGATATTGAACAGAGCTTTTCACATTTATCCAGAACATCATATATGTGATCGTAATTGGAGTAACTCTAATTGGGAGGTTAAAAGATTAGTGAAAATTTAACCAAGGAGCTTCTTGCACGCAGCCTTATCAAGAGATTGTATATCCTCCTCAAAGATAACATTTAAAAATGAAGAACTAGTCACTTACATCTGAAATGTGGTTTTAGTTAAAAACTTACCTTCATGTGTACTAGCTCAGTTAAGGGTCACAAGAATCCAGTGAGGTAGGAATTATTTTTTAAGGATTTATATAAGAGAGAGAGGGGGAGAGAGAGAGAGAGAATACATGGGTGAGGGGCAGAGGGACAGGGACAGGGAGAGTCCCAACCAGACTCCCTGCTGAGCGTGGAGCCATGCACAGGACTCCATCCCAGGGCGCCAAGATCATGATCTGACCTAAAATCAGGAGTTGGCCGCTGAACAGACTGAGTCACCCAGGAACCCCAGGTACGGATTGTTAAAAGGATTTTACAAGTGAAGAAACGAAGGCTCAGAGAAGTAATCAACTTGAGGCAACCTATATTAATGCAGGATCCAAACTGCATTTCCCGCTTCTGTTGCATCTCAGAAAGCATGGCTGTCGATGCCTGATCTCCAAAAAAGAAACTGAGTCAGAGGCTGGAGGCCACAGCAGGGGCAATGTGGCAGGTGGGCCCTCAGCAGCTACCTCCACAAACTGCCTGGAGAAATTGTTCAGATCAGGTGTGGGCATGTGGTCTCTGTGACCCCCTCCTCCAAGCCTATAAAACCAACTGGCTGTTGAGCTGAATTTTTACTTTTACCCCAGTGTTTAATTATGAGCTTATGCCATTTTGCTGCTTATGGGAGAAAAAAAAAAACCTTCCTCATTTATATTTCAAAAAACAGAAATTATCATCATCAGTAAGGTTACATTACATGCAACTCTCACTCATTAGCTCCCTTAAACTCAGGGCAAACCGAAGCTACTCCTTTCAACATAAATTGTAATTCGATTGCCTGCCTTTGATTTCCCCATCTTTTCACACTGCCAGCATCTCAGTGTGTCTCTCCCTCTACTTACTTAAAATCAGTTCAGCCTGGGGTAGTCCAAAGATTTCATTTTCTGTACAATGTATTACTTTATGATTAAAACAAATGTTTCAAAAGAGTAACCGGTACAATGACAACCCCTCTGCTGGCAACAGATCTCACCTGACACTTAGACTGTAGGTCAAGCTCTGTACATGATTCATCTCATTTCAACCTCACAACAACTCATGAGGCATCCACACAGTAAGACACATTTCTTACTGAGGCTTAGAGAAGTCTGGTGGTTGTCCCAAGGGCATGGAGGGAGTAAGTGGCAGTCCCTGGATACAAATCCAGGCATCTTGATTTATTAGTGAGTAAGTTCTATCCACCAGGCTCTGTGTGGGTGCAATGGACCACATGGGGCTGACTCCTGTCAGCAGCATTTCCACCTGTTTTTATAATCTATTGTGGAATATCATCTGCTACTCATTCACGCATGTGCTGAGCAAAGCAAGGGATGACCTTCACTTCTGTCCTCACTGTGCTTGCAGTTTACTTGCCTCGGAGACTAAAAATGACTGCAATGAAATATTAATGGCATTAGGATAAAAGTTGGTACAGGGCACTACCTGCCTCTTGTGTGTTTCAAAGAGATATCAGGATAATAGATGGAAAAATGAAATTCTTTGATCTTTGGAGAGTCAAGACGTGTAAGATGAAGTATTTACATTCCAGTGATTAATAGAAGAGATGGCTTCCACTGAGTTAAATTGTAGACTCTTGGACAATGGGAAGAAGAGAAGCCGATGGAGAAGAAAGCTGAGCAGGAACACCTTCTGTTATAAATGAAATCCTCTGAAGATTTTATCATCAAAGTGATTAAGGAGGAAAAGGAAATTACTCCTCAATATTTATCAATAATACTCATTTTTGGGGAAGGGGCTTCATGGGAAATGCTCCTTCATTCAGTCATTATTTTATTTATTTGGTACAATGTTACTAAGAGTTTAATGCCAGGTTAAATATTAGGGGGGAAAACAAGTCTTCCATTGATCAAGAAACTTGGATTCTACTGAAAAGATATAAGATATGCCACATATAACTAAAAGCTGGAAAGTGCCAAGCTTACCAAACTCTAATTAATTATGAGAAATTCTATCTAAAAAATCTCATTTTATTCCTGGCATCTAACTCAGGGTTTGGTCTATATTCCCTAATGCACTAACCTGAATAGGGATAATACACGTGTTACCATTAGGAAAGCTCTGAGGAAGGCTCTGAGAAAGAACCAATTAATGTGGAATTTTAATTGGATTTTGATGACTTAGCTGAGTCCTAAATAAGGAAGTCAACCAAACATACTGAATGACCCCTGGATCAATCTGTGGTTAAAGCCCATTAGGAATCAAACTCAAGTAGCTCAAAGCTGTTCTGGGAGGAAGACCACACACCTTGGAAGATGATCTTCTGAGGTCATTATCAGTTTGTTGCATATGTTTTTTTCAGGTAGGTATGAAGCTGGAGCCTTTAGAATAGTTGGGAGGACCCAGGATGCTTTTGCTGTGAGAAAAGCAAAATTTGCTGAAAACCCAATACTATCCTTGGCCTGGCCAGGCTCTCCCATTGGCAGCAAGAGTCTTCATGGAGCTTTCATTGGAAGTTGGCAGCTCCACAGTTTACGGGGTCTCCTTCTCTGAGTAGTAGGTAGACTCACTGTGTTTTTCAAGAAGGGTCACCTACATATGTAAAGAGCATCATAATACAGCATCCAACACACAGTAAATGCTATATAAGGACTAGTTGTTGTTAATTCTATCCAGGTAATATTTAAGGTGAAGAGATGGGGTAAGAAGTGGACTGGATTCTAAAGGCAATGGAAATTGGCACTGGATTCCTAATCATCACAAAATTAGGTGGCTTAACAGCAGCAATTTATTCTCTCACAGTTCTGGAGGTCAGAAGTCTGGCATCAAGGTGTAGGCAGGTTAGTTCCTTCCAGGAACTCTCAGGGAGAGACCGCCCCATACCACTCTCCTAGCTTCTGCTGGCTACCAGCCGTCATTAGCGTTCCTTGGCTTGTGCATCTCTCCAATCTGAAGTCCAAAGAGAGTCCTAGATCTGTCAATTCCAGTCTCCACCTCCTTCTGCACTTGGTGCTTGCCCCAGGGGTCTCTCCTCTCTGTCTCTGTGTCTCTTCTTGCCTTGAGACCAGAGTTCTCAGCCTGTCTCAACTTTGTAAGCTTTGCCCTCTAATCAAGAGTGATTTCAATATTTTGAAAAGATCAGTTTGGATTGTTTAGATTTTTAAAAAGTAATTTTTTAAAAATGTCATTGCATTTTAGTAGAACTCCACTTGACCAATTGATGGAGGCTTCCAACATGCTAAATGGTCATAGCTATCTGGACCCTGGCCATCCACCACCCATGTCTGCTCCCTCAGTTATGTCCTGTCTCTATGAATAGGCAGTAGTGTTTGTTCCCAAATCTGTTTATAGGAATTGTACTTGCCATTGCTATCACCAAATTAAATAAAGTGCAAACAACAAAATATAAGCATGAAAAGAAAGCAAGTATTTGTTTCTATGAAAATAATGGAACACTTTGTAAATACTTAGTTTCCTTCCAAAATATTGCTCTCAAACTAGGTATGGGCAAGACATTTGCAATTAGGAACAAATGCAATTCTAGAATGGTTCTGTACTCAGACTGCTCTGAAATATTCTTAAATTATTTGTCCTCTTTTATGGTCAATCCATTTTGGCTGCAGTTTATGCAAAATAGAGCATGCAGAATTCCCATCAATGGACCTCTACTCCAATCCAGCTGAAATAAGCTATTCTAGGCATGAATCGTTTTTTAAAAACACTTATTTTATTTTTCCCCAGCTCTATTCTCCTACCTCTTTTGAGATGTGCCTTCAACTATACCCAGGCAACAGAGCATGCCCTCCTTTTCAGCATTTTATAGCTGGCCTGTATTGGGTTTCCAATTCCATTTTCTTTAGTCAAAATTCCCTGAACAGGTTTATGAGATAAAAGGGGCTCATTTGGCTCTCTGGCTGCTCCTCAGATTCTCCTGGCTGGATCAGAGGTATTAAGGGCAGTGATGGTGATTGATTCCTTCCATCTGAAGTGCCTTTGTAAATGTTAATTGTATGCAGATGAGTGCAGGGTGATGGCCTCTCTTTGAAGAGGGAGATTATTTAAAATCTGTGCTGCCTAGGGATGGCAAATGTGAATAATAACACAAACTGCAAGAAGAAAAGCTATAGTTACTGGAATCAGAGTGTGTTCTGCTATGAAGTTCAGCATATGACTCAGGTGGTCCAATAGTTCGAGGACCAACTGTGACAGCCAGCTTTCACCCATATGCTTCATTTTCTCACAGCAACCTTGAGATAGACGGATTATTATTTTTGATGGATGAAAGATCCAAAATTCAGAGAGTTTAACTGGATGCACCCAAGGTCACCCAAATATGGAGCTGGAACTAGCAATCGAATCCAAGTTTGCTCTACAGAGCTCACACTCTTTCCACTAAGACAGAAAATGCAAATAATGTACTGGAAAGATCACAAAGAACAAGGGAGCCAGATGGAATGCAAGAGTTGGTGTTCCACCCACAGGGAGTAAACACAGACCCTTGAGTGAAGTCAGCTCTTCCAGGCGGGTCAAAGCCATTAACACTAGGTCTCTATTCACTGCTCAGTATCTTCCTAGCACTTCAAGGGAATCATGGTGCTAATCAAGACACCAGGCAAAGTGTAAAAAGAAACCGATGCTAACTAAAAATCTCTGAATGCCAGCCATAGCTCGTGACTGGAAAGAGCAGAGGGAGCTTCCTAGAGGGGACATCTGAGCATCCACTTCCTAGAGGGGGTGTTGGTGAGATTTTCATAGACAGAGACCTAACATTTGTAGAGTTCTTTGCAGTTGAAATAACACTTTTCAAGCATTATGTTTTTGTCTCTCAGAACATGCCCATGGGTTAGGGCAGGAATTATCGTTTCTAATTGAGAGACGGGAAAGCTTATACACAAAGTGGTTCAACAACTCGCTCAGTCACAACATGGAAATGGGAGGAGCATCGAGAGCAGCCCTGTCCAGTGGAAACATCATGTGAGCCACATTTCAAAATCCCTAGTGCAAAGTGGAAAGGAAAAGATGGAACTCATGTCAATAGTGTATTCTATTTAATCAAACATAACCCAAATATTATTTTGATGTGTAATTGATATGTAACCAATAGTTAAAAAGTTATTAAGGAGACAGTTTGTATTCCTTTTGTTTTTGGTATTGTCTTCAAACTCTGGTGTGTATTTTATGCTCATAGCATGTCTCAGTTTAGATGAAGTGTATTTTAGGTTCTCAATAGCCGCATGTGGCTGGTGGTTACCATGTTGTGCAGGGCAGTTTTTCTTGCTCCTTGTCTTTCTAGCTCTACTAAACTGCCTCACATGTACAGAGAGTGAGGGAGGGCAGCAGGGCATCTGATGCAAAGGGAGCAACAGGAACATGTAATTCAGGGTCCCAGTAAGACACAACTGGTACCTCAAAAAGGGTAAGAGAAGAGACGTTAATGAAGAGTTAAGGAATCCAACAGTGGATGGTAAAACATCTGAAGGCTAGAAAGCGTGAATCTACAAATACACATGGAACCCAACAAATCCTGTAGCTGGAGGAGAGGGGGCCTGAGAGAAGCTGTGGTCCTTGGTAGAGAAGTGCAGCCATTGTCATTCCATAGTTTGACCAGTATGATGGGAAGATAAAACCATTGACCTCGCTGCCCTCCCATCTTCTAGCCTTCATTCTGTACTTCCCATTGGTCAAACCCAATCAGAAGCTAGAAGTTAATGAGCTTGTTTATACATTCATAAATGTTAGCCTGGAGGGACTGAGAAAGCAGAGAAGGGTAGAGGCCAGATGTGGAGGGTGAGCAGGGGATATCCAGCAAAAAGTCAAAGGCACAGAAATGTGGGGCATGTGTGCTGGTCTGGGTGGAGTATAAGAATGGAGTTAGTAAGTACAACAATTGAAAAGTCAGGCTGGGCCAGGTAGTGGATGGGCTATAATGTTGGATAAATGAGATTGGATTGTATTCTGTGGGTAGTAGCAATCCATGGTTGGCTTTAATGTAGAGTCTTATGTAATCAAAATGGGGGGGAAAAGGGGTGCCTAGGTGGCTTAGCCAGTAAAACATCTGCCCTCAGCCTGGGTCTTGATCCCAAGGTAATGAGATGGAGCCCTGTGTGGGCCTCCCTACTCAGTAGGAAGTCTGCTTTTCTCTCTTCCCCTCCCTCTTGCTTGTGTGCTCCTTCTCTCTCTCTCTCTCTCTCTCTCTCAAATAAATAAAATCTTTATTTATTTATTTATTTAAAAAAATTTATTTCTTTTCAGCGTAACAGTATTCATTGTTTTTGCATCACACCCAGTGCTCCATGCAATCTGTGCCCACCACCTGGTTCCCCCAACCTCCCATCCCCCTGCCCCTTTGAGAGGAGAAGGGAGTAGAGGGAAAGGGAGGTGAACCATGAGAGACTGTGGACTCTGAAATAAAATCTTTTTTTTTTTTTTTAAATGGGGCACTAAGATGATGATCCTGACAAAGGTTACACTGGAGTAGAGTTCTGAGATGTGAATTAGTCACATATCTCACCACTTAGAAGAACCAGCTGAGAAATAGACACTGGAGGTATACAGAAATCATAATAGATACTGGCCTTACTGGCAAAGGGATGGGGACCGTGGCTGCAAAGTGAGTGAACATGGGGTTCTATGCCTTCTTTCTGTACTGGCTACAGTTCTCCAGCCAGAGAGAAAGCAGCTGGGCCACTGTGGGGTTCACTGCCTCGGTGGGCTAACTGTAGGGCGGAGAACAGCCTGCAGGGGTGGGCTTCCTGCTAGAGGCGAGGACCCACATTGTCACCCCACAAAGGGACCTGGAAAATAAATACATTACACAGGAATCCTGCTCTCTGCAAGATGGGCAGGGACAAGAATAGATGGAGAGAAAACTGGGTTATGCTTCATTCATTTCCATGAAGCGTCTTATGGTTGCAGTGTCTTTGATTTTATAAGTCATAAAGAAAATGCAAAGACAACTTCTTTCTCAAGAGGAACCTCAGGGTGGAGTGACTACAGGTGGCTAGGCAAGTTCACATCGGTTGGAAACTGGTTAGCACCCATTAGAAAGCTAACCAGTGTTGGAGGACTTAAACAGGATTAGAAAAAGAAATACAGGGACAGTTAGTACATATATGATGGAGACAGCATCAACATGAATTGGTGCCACAGTTGATGTGGAAGGATTAGGTCAAACAACTGTGTCATGTCAGAAAAAAGTACATTTTGGTCGGGGGGATGAGAGGATCCTGAACAGGCTGAGCCAGTGGCACGGTGGGGACATGCGGATGACGCTGCCCGCTAGGATACTGATGATGAGCATGTGGAGCTTGGAAAAGATGATGTTAGGATATTGACATGGAACAATCCAGAAGTGATGGTTGAAGTCACGATACATCACAAGAGAGACAAGAGACAAAAGTGGTGATTCAATGGTTATTTAAATTAAATTAAAATTTCAGAATCAATTGCTCAGTCACACTAATCACACTGTACATGCTGCACAGTGGTCTTATGTGGCTGGTGGTTTCTGGATGACACAGCTCTAAAATTTTCCTGTCATCACAGGAACTGGACAACAGAGTTGCAGAGCATTATATATTGGGGGAAGATGGGTGACCGGAATAACATTTCACTTTTTATCCCCAAAATACCTGAGGGAAATGAAAGTGAAACCATGAAAAGAAATGAAATGATGCTATGACAAAAAGAGCATGGAGATAGAGAAACTTGCAGGAGTCAGACGATTAAGAAGGTGCCTCAAAGCAAGATTTACTTTTTAAAATTTGAGGCACAATTCTGTTGAGGCTGAAGTCATTTGTGTGAAGGAATAATGGAAGGAGAAGCTGGATGAGATCTGGAACATGGAGTTGTTAACTTTAAAAGAGAGGTTGGACTCCTGGTTTTGGAGGATGAAGACCCTGGAAACCAAAACACAAGAGGAGAGGATATCCCAAGTCTATTTATTCACAAGCATTTATTCATGAAAGACTACGGGAAACCACAATGACAACACTATGATTATGTTCATTGTCTCTGCTTTTCTTCCCAGCTTGAGCGTCTCCCCTTCTGGATCCAGAGTTATTGTGAAGCACACAAATGGAGCATATCTTCAATCTCCAGTGAGTTTACAGTGTAGAAGGAAAAAAAGGAAGCAAGAGCATAGCAGAATGTAGAAAGAAATTAATGCCAGAAAGAAATAAATGCGTGCGCGCACACACAGGCCCACCCCCAATGAAGTCACAGTTGGGGAGAACAGAGAGGGTCTTTGTGGAGGAGGTGACATTTGAACTGAACATTGAAGAATAGATAAAGTTTAGGGATGAAAGGAATGTTGGACCAGGTAGGGATGAATGTAAAAATGTAGGAAGAATGTTTAGGAGACCAAGAATATTACAGTATATGCTGGAAAACAGTTACAATGAAATACATTAATAACAGATAAGGATGAGCATAGCTGATAGTACACGGATAGTCTTGAATGCAAGAGATGGAAAAATGGCTTCATGACAGGAGACTTAAGAGATTTTTTGGAAAATAATAAGACAGCAATTGGAGCAGAAAATCCAAATATGTTGAGATTCTGCCATTTTCAGGTCAACCTTAGATGAATGAATGAATGAATGAATGAACGAACAAATGACAAGGGGCTGCCTTACTTAGTTACCTGTAACTTTAAAAACAATTCCCTAGATTCTGTAGGGTACAAATATGAATCAAACTAACTCAGAACTCAGTGGAAACTAAACTTTCTCAGTCAAACTATTGTCCTAAAAATTAGTTTACACCAATGTTGTCTAACGAAGATGTCTAAGTTAAACAGAATTGCTTTAAAACAGCTAAAACATCTGCTGCATTTAATGATACTCTTCCTGCTGCTGCAACATATGGCATCATCGGAAACTTTATTCCAGTGCTCCTGGAGCTTCTGAGACACCTCAAAATGCCATGATTACCATAAGCAGGTTTTGGTAATTCTCAAACTAATAGAAAACAATTAATTTATTTTAATATTTTAAATAAGCATGGCCATTAGATCATTTGAGAGGAGAAGTGGGATTATAGTGACTATAATAATTAGAATTCAGCTCCCCAAAGATAGATGTTCTAAGATTCAGCTTCTAGATGGAAAATTCCCCTAACAGGTCGGTGTAAGACATGTGCTCAGGTTGTCCTGGTATATCCTGAATTGGATGAGTCCTCCTCCCACCATTCTTCATGTGGGTCACAAGGAGCACAAGTTCCTTTCCTTTTATATAGGAGAATTATTGCAACATAACCCTCGTGAAGGTAGATGTAAGGCCAGGAGCTGAAGTTTGAATTCAATATAAATGAGTTAAATAGAAATTAATCAAAAGAGCTTATATTCTAGCCATTGTGCTGGATAAATACCAAGAGAATCAGATGAATTGGAAAAAGCAAATGCCTTTAGGCAGTCTGTACTGGCCATGGAGGACAGAGAGAAACTCAGACTAGTAAACGTCATAAAGTGTGACAAGTTCTAACAGAGTTAACTTTAAGGCATTCTGGAAGCAGGAACAATGCATTTCCATACAACTTGGAAAGACGAAAAGCAGGCCTCATGGAGGAAGGGATGCTGGTGCAGAATTTTCAGGGTGAAGACATTAGGAAGGAGGTGGATTTTCCAGGCCTAGAAAACCCCAGAGCACAGAGCCATTGAACAGTAGTTCAGGGAGCTAATGGTCATATGGTATTGCAAGAGTGGAGAGGGAGTGGAGAATAATCCGGGGGAAGACAATGGGGAGAGAAGGTGGAGTTGGGTCATGTATGGAGGTTTAGATTTTATCTGGGAGGGAACGTGGCCATTGAAGGGTTTTCTTGCAGGCAAGAGTGACATTAATGTCATTATCATCACAGCATCCTCTCATATAGCTTGAGTACATCATCTGCCTTGGGCTAAGAAGTGTTCATCCTTATCGCTCACTACAACCCTTGGAGGAAGGCAGAATCATCATGCTCACCTTACACCCACAAAGTCAAGGTCTCCTGAGGGAGTAGTTTACCTACATTACCATGGCCAGGAAGCACGGAAAATAGGATTGGAATCCAGATCTTCCAGACACCGAAGGTTTGGCTCTTAACAACTATCCTATACTGGCTCTGAACCAGACCAGGGTTTTGGAAAGAACAGATTGGAGGGAGAGAAGCTGGAGACCAAGAGACCAGCTAGATTTTTAGTATGCGCTATGTTGGTAACAACTGGGAATAAATTATTTAGGGGCGGGGGGGGAGGTTTGGGGAGCCAGGTGGTGGGTTTTATGGAAGGCACATATTGCATGGAGCACTGGGTGTGGTGCATAAACAATGAATTCTGTTACACTGAAAAGAAATTAAATAAAAAAGAATATAATAATAAATAAATAAATGAATAAATAAATAATATTTTAAAAATACAAAAAATTATATCTATACAATATAGGCATATACCATATATATAATATAATATAAGCATATGCCCATATATATAATATAGGCAATACCCTTGCCTCCACAAAAGAAAGAGCCAATATGTGCTCAATCTCTTGATGTCAATCTAAATGAAATATGTCAACATTCAGACCGATTCAGTAGTTTCTGCTTGGCATTGCGGCAGGGGCTATGGGAGGGAAAGATGTTGAGAGCCACCTTCAAGAAGCTAAAACGTAGTTTGAAGAAACCTACCTGCTTGCTCTCGACTGTGGACCCACACATGCAACCTCAGGTTATCCCAAGAAAACGCCTCTTTCCTGGACCTCAAACATCTCATCATGCTTTGGGACCTGCCAAGCAAGGGGGCTCAGGTGCCACTCAGCCTCTAGCTACTGCTTGGCAATTTTCTTTGGAAAAATTATTGGTAACCACTACTAAATATTGACAATCTCAGTAATTTTTTTAAAGATTTTTTATTTGTTAATTTGACAGACAGAGATCACAAGTAGGCAGAGAGGAAGGCAGAGAGAGAGAGGGGAAAACAGGCTCCCTGCCGAGCAGCGAGCCCGATGTGGGGCTCGATCCCAGGAACCTGGGACCATGACCCGAGCCGAAGGCAGAGGTTTTAACTCACTGAGCCACCCAGGCACCCCGGCAATCTCAGTAATTTTATAATCATTTATTCCATGCTGCTTTTCAGGCATTGCTGGTAGTATATATAGAGGAATGAGCCATTGGTCACTCTTAAGAGGTCAGTTACCCTAACAGGGTAACAGGCATGCAGTGATTGAGGTCCTGTGCCCTATGGCAGGAAGGAGATGGGCAATAGATTTTCTTCATTTTGGTGTCCCCAGCAGTGAGCTATGTCAGTGCATATTAACACTCAATAAATATATACTGAATGGAAAAATGAGTGCAGTGGTATGCCACTGAAGAAAGAACATAACCTTGCTAGGGGGCATCAATAACACCTATTTTCCCATGTTGCTATCCTTCATTACATCATATATATCATATCATTAGTGTTTTTGCTAATTCTTTCTTCCCTTTCTTCCAATAGTTAAAGTTCTTCTCATCCTCCAGGCCCACTCCAGAGTGCAGACTGAGACTGACTTATCTCTGTAACCCCACCATGAATGGATGAATGGAATGATAAGCAAATAGAGGAATGATGGGAGAAGTCATCATGGGAATGCTCATAACTGTCCCAACAAACTGTGTTCTCCCTTCTTTCGGGATGTTTGTGTAGTAGACACTTATGTGGCAATCTTCACTGCTTGTCCGCTGAGCTAAATCCTACTCACATGTCAACTGAGGCATCATTTCTTTTAGGTAGGCTCCCATCAGACTGCATCTAAGGTTTGACCCATGCATTATTGCCAGAGGCATCTGTGTAACCATCCCTTTCCATACCTGGTAAACTCTGGAAGACCAGGAACCAACTGCTAGTCACTGTTAAGTTCCCAGTGTCCAGCAAAGTTCATGGCACATAAGAGGTCCTCAAATAAATTAATTTATGATTAAATAAAATTAGTCATGTAAGTATTTCCTTTGTATCCTAACATGAGATAAAGCCAGCTCTTGAAAAAGCCCACAAAACTTGAATGTTTTTGTGAAATAAGACCTCTTGATTCTATATTTTATAAATACAGAAAAAAAATGCAGTTTAGTCTCCTCTGGGAAAATTTCTCAAGGAAAAAGGATCTTCTATCCCTTAGGCCCTTACAGTGTCTCCTTTGCATGGTACAGAATTTCTAAAAGTTATGGTATTATAATTAGCTCTTATAAGAGGTAAATGGGGGTGGATTTGTTAATGACATATGATATTTTAACAGATATGGAGCCCAATGTTGAGCTCTGGCTGCTGGAAACCAAAGGCAAACCACCATCCTAATTTCCCTCCAAATGAGTAACTTTCACTTGGGGTTTCAAGTAAGACAAGCCAATCTCTAATGTGTTCTCATAGGAGTCCTCCTAGGATTGAGCTCTGTTGGATGACTCATAGAAATCATTTTGCCCAGTCATGCTGATAGAAACTCTTCATTGAGCTACAAGAGCACTACACACAATATTTCTCATTAAGGTGACTCTTCAGGAAGGGTATTATTATTCCCATGCTATGGATGGAGAAACTAAAGCCCAGAGCTTGCTTGAGCTCACTAAGACTGTAACTAATTTACCAAAGATGTCAAATCCTGAGCAGTTCATTGGAAAGCTTTCTCTGCCTATCTACCACTGAGGAAGTTCTCAGAGACAACAGAGACCTGAAGCAGAGATCACATGTCAATGGAGAGGAACTTTAGCTTTGAATGATACAGAGCCAACTATCTTACCTACTGCCTCTGGGGGCAGGTTTTGGTCAATATACCAGAAATACATTATTATAATGGTGAGCACGGGGTTATAACAACCTATAGCTTATTTTGCTGAATATTTAGAAAAAAGAATATTCCATCAAAAGACAGTCTTTTCTTTAATAAGATTGACTTATAAACTTTTTAAAAGATTTTATTATTGAGAGAGGGAGAGAGAGAGGATGGGAGGAACAGAGGGAGAGGGAGAGAGAAACCCAAGTGGACTCTGTGCTGAGCATGGAGCCCAATGCTGGGCTTGATCTCACTACCCGGAGCTCATGACCTGAGCTGACGTTGAAGAGTTAGTCACTCAACCAACTGGGCCACTGAGGCACACCCTGAGTTTTAATTTTGTATTGATTTGTGCACATTATCTCACTTGAGGGAAACACAAAACTGTAAAGAAAGATCTTGCCCCATGTATGGATGAAGAACCAGGGCAGAGAGCTCACTGGCTTTGGTGACCCAACCAGGAGGTAAGATGGGTGTGGATGAACTCTAGACACTGTTCCCTACATTCCAGCTGCCACTTGTTCTCCCCTCTGTATGGTATTCTTTCCTTACTCCTTCCATCAACTTAAAAAAAAATTAAGCTTATAAAGGCCAGAGGAAGGTCCCTCTATCATGTGGAATAACTACATCACAGTGACTCTAAGACATTCAACTTGAAGGACGGGATGAAGAAAAGTCTTATGGGTATGATACAGCAATCATTTTCAGGACCTCCGGTGTTTCATAAACACTAAATAAAAGCCTAAGCTTCCCAGGCATCTCACCCACAACTGTCATTCTCTTTGCATTAGGGCATCAAGAACAGTCAAATAAATTATTAATGCAGCAGTATTCTCTGAATGTCCCATGGAAAGAATGACGTGCCCATCTGGCAACTGCTCTCTTTTGCAGAGGAACACAAAATTTCGTCCTGGGAGATACTCATGTTGATTGCACAAGGTGATTTCAAGTTATTTTCCTAAATGACTTTACAGGGATATTCAGGACAACTATAATAAATCTATTATAGTGTAGCATAATTGTTGTGGACATTAATTTTGAAATTTCCTAGCTCTGATTCCTGTGAAGTCCATGTAGGATCTGGAAATTCAATAGTTTCATCTGTGACCCTGGCAATGACATATGGCAGTGGGACTTGAGTTTCAGCCAGTTATACCTACCTCCCTGTCTCATTCATGATTACACAGATCTTGCTTCACTCAGTTCAAAGATCCATGTTTTACTGATGATTTGATCAAATTAAAATGAAGACAATGTGGTACTTTTTGGTAAATTCTCAAACTATTATTGCATAAAGCTTAATATAACAAGTGATTATCCAGGGGTACCTGAGTGGCTCAGTTGTTAGGCATCTGCCTTCAGCTCAGGTCATGATCCCAGGGTCCTAGGATCGAGTCCCGCATTGGGCTTGCTGCTCACCAGGAAGCCTGCTTCTCCCTCTCCCACCCCGCCTTGCTTGTGTTCCCTCTCCTGCCGTCTCTTTCTCTGTCAAACAAATAAATAAAATCTTTAAAAGTAAGTGGTATCCATAGATGTAACATTTTTAAGAGAGCCTTGAATGATAGAAGTAATATATCTGTTGAACATAGAATTCCCAAGAGCATATACATTTAGGAGATTATATGTTGATGCCATAACCAATTTTCCATATATTCCTACTATTCCTTTTTGAAAAGTGCCTTCAGAGACAAAGATAAGCATGAATTTTGAATATCATATGAATAATTTTCATGGGGCAAATCTTTATTTATTTTTTATTTTGAAAGCTGATTTCATTTTGGGGAAACATATAATTTGGGGCCAAGTCTATTTTTAAAATTCTTACAACATCTTATGTTATAACATCTTATGTCCAAGAAACTTCATTTCAGTCTCTTCAGACTGAAAACCCGTGACCTTTGATCCAACCCAAATTGTTTTCCTTACTGCATCCCCTGTCCTAGGATCGGTATCATGTTCCACAAATTTTTTTATGTTCTATAATCTCTTCTGAAAATCAGGATGATGTACTAGGAACTACACATGTACAAGATTCTTCTGTAAGCTTACTATAATTTGGTATGTAATGATAATATTTATTTCAAGTAACTGTTCACAGTTTCAAAAAAGGAGGGTCAAAAATGAGACTGTTAATGGCTTTTAGGAGCCATGGCCTTGTTCAGAAACACAGATGTCAGTCAAAGTGCCAGAAAAGCACTTGATGACAAATCATTTTATTTCTTGTAAACATTTAATTGAATGTGGCAAACAAGACTAACCTGCTTTGAGCTATAAGTTTAACATAGCTATTTTAGACTCTGGAATCCATGACACAAACTTGAAGAAAACACTTGAATCAGGATGTGTTTGGGGAGGAGAAAAGCTCCATGTAACTCAGACACTAGGCCTTTCCAAATTGGTACCTGTCTTTGGTTTTCCGTCTCCAGGCGTAGCCTGGCCTCCACACACCTCCGCGTCTCCAGGAAGGCTTGGCGCTGGGCCCGGTCTGACAGGTAACTGATGAAGATTCCAGCTGTGTTCATACACATGAATAACACTGCCTGGGCCACAACCTAAAACACATTTGCAAACAGGCTTGTCAGGTGATTAAAGCAACAGCTGTTTGGAGATGAAGAGAAACATAAAAAAAGATTTCCAAAGTAAATCTTAAGGTAGTAATCCAAACATTTGGTATTAGGTTAAAAGAACCATTTGTGTCTTGGGTGAAATGTCATCCCCTCAGAGAGGCCTCCCTTGACCTTCCCATCCAATTTAAAGCTTCTCCTACTGCAAGTGTGCATTTGAACTTGAATTAGAAACTTGAGGTTAGATAGGAGCGCTTCTCTCTTTCTCACTCTGCCTCACTTCTCCCCCTTCACTAGCTGAAGTTTTTAGCCTTCTAGATGTTTGGAGAAGCAGGTCAGAAGAAGGGAAAGGGACTCATAAGAAATAGCCAATAGTACTACTGTTATATCTAGTAGCCCTTAAAGCTTTTTTTCCAATGATATAAAGGTAAACATGCTAGCAATGAACACAAAGAAAATCTTAGAAAAATAGAAACCATGCACACAATATGGAAATTCTAGAAGTGGAAAACACAGCACTGAAAATTAAAACAGTCACTGGAGGATAGTAATAGCATAATGCAGATGACAGAAGAAAAAATCCAACAAACTTAAATCAATAAACCAAGAATAACCTTGAAAGCAGCCAGAGAAACTGTTACAGACAGAGACATATTCTCCAGTTATGATAATGATTTTCAGGGTAAATAAAAAAGAAAGACATTTCTAAAACACACTGAAATGAGGGGCATCTGGATGGTTCAGTAGTTTGAGCATCTGACTCTTGATTTCAGCTCAGGTCATGATCTCGGGGTTGTAAGACTGAGTACCACATCAGACTCACTCAGTGTGGAGTCTGCTTGAGATTATCTCTTTCCCTCCCTTTGCCCCTCATCCTGCTCATACTTTCTAAATAAATAATAAGCTTAAAAATAATAAAATACACTGAAAAGAAAAGTTTGCAAGTCAAAACAAAATAAAGCTGGTTTTGGTGTGTAAATTCTATATGAAAGGGAACTGAAGGAAAAAAAATTACTGGTGAAAAATAAGGTCACTATATAATGATAAGAGCTTTAATTCACCAGAAAGATCTAAAAATTATGAACTTGAGCACATTTAGCAACATAGCTCAGAATACACAGTACAAATTATGACATAAGTCTGTGGCATTATTTATGAATCTATCATCACAGTGATCTATTTTTTATACAATGTTCAGCAGTTAATAGATCAAACAGATTTTAAAAATCAGCAAAGGCAGAGATAATTTCAATAGCTCATACAACTAACAAACTTGAAATGGAACACAGTAGCCAGCAACTAGAGGGTACAAATTCTTTTAAGGCACATATTGAATATTTATAAATAGGATTTTATGATAAAACCTGAAGGTAGCCTCAGCAAATTTCAAAGAACTAATGTCATATAACTATAGTCAATTACTACAGTAGAAACAATTCACAAAGAAATTTAAAAAGATAACTAAGACAACATCATATGTTTGGAAATTAAAAATATTTCTAAATAACTCATAGATCTAAGAATATATTAAAATGGAAAATATGAATAGTTAAAGAATAATATGAAAATACTACTGAACAAACTTTATTAGTCCTCACAGAGGAATGTATAGTAATAAATGCTTTATTTTTTTTTAAAAGGCTGAAAATCAAAATGCTAGCCATTCAACTTAAGGATTTAGCAAAAAACAAAAGGCAGAATAGATCCAAAGTATGAAAAAGGAAAAAAATAATAAAGAGGAGCAAAGTAAATTAAAAACAAATACACAAGAAAGACAAATATATCAATAAAATCAAAAGTTCATTTTCTGAAAAGACTAAAAAAGGATAACAATTCTTATAAGCTTAGTTTAAAAGAAAGAGAGAGAGAGAGAGAGAGAGAGAGAGAGAGAGAGAGAGAAGGTCCAAATAGGCAAGATTAAGAATAGGAAATGGGACAAAGATATTGCAGAAATTAATAGGTAATAAGAATATGTTATGAAGTTTAATGCTACAAAAAATCTGAGATGGAATTGATGTACTTCTCAAAATACATCTTTACCAGAAGTGACTCAAAGAAAAGGAGAAAAAGTCAATAAATAGAACCATAATTAAAAATCTTTTCACAAGGAAAGCAATGGGCCCAGATGCATTCATTGGAGCACTTTATAAATAATTGTGGAAGAAAGAATTTAAATATTTCATGTCTCTTCCAGAGAACAGAAAATTGCAAACTCAGTTTATAAGGCTGACATAACCTTGATACCAAAACCAATATGGTTGGTGGGTAAAGGTGAGTAACTGGTAAATCTCATTCATGAGCAGGGAGAGAAATGCCCACACATGATATTAGCAAATCAAATCTATCAACGTATAGATAAAATAATTCAAGTTGACAACAGGGAATTTCCCCTAGAAATCCAATAATGGTTTAACATTACCAACTCAACTAATGTAATTCACATTTATAGATTTAAAAAAACATATAGTCATTCCACTGACATGAAACAGCATTGATGAAATTCAGTATGTTTTCATTAAAGAAACCTCCTGAGATTAAAAGTAAACTTTTTAAATCATTATGTAGAATATGTACAGAAACAAAACAAAAAATACATAAAGCAAACATCCTGCTCAATGGAAAAATGTCAAGAGCATTTGCTTAAAGACCAGAATAACAGTTACCATCAAATGTATTCAACACCATTCTTGAATGCTAGCCATCTCAATAGGACAAACACAAAAACAAAATAAAAGTGATAAAGTTTGGAAAGGAAGAAATATACGTTCATTATTTGCAGATGATTATCCATGTGGAATATCCAGAAAATCTCCACAGAAAAATGACTAAAATTAATAATAATTTAGCAAAGATGCTGGATATAAAATCAAAATAAAATGTCAATTGCATTTCTGTGCACCCATAACAAACAGAAGGAAATGAATTTAGTGAAGAAAATAATGGAATTTAATTTAAAATAATCAAATAAGACCTACATAGATGGAAGGTTATATACCATGTTATGGATGGGGAAGAATTGTTATAGTAAAATTCTCAAATCTCAGTAGGTATTTTTACCCCCAGTAGAATTTAGATGATTCTAAAATTTATATGGAAGGTCAAAGGGTCAAAAATACACAAGATATTTTTAAAGAACAAAATAGAGTTGCGGTACCAGATACAGAGACTTTTAAGTTTTTAGCAATCAAAGCATCATGGTATTGATATAGGTATCCAAATATTGCCCAGTGGATGTCAATAGAGAACCCAGGAACACAAAGGCACAAAGTTGGGCACCACAGGTCTAAGGAGAAAAGAGGGATTTTTCAACAAAGCGTGTCAGGACAGTTTGTTACCCATTTAGAAAATAAAGTAAATTAGCAAGACAGGAAACAACATGTGTTGGAGAGGATGTGGAGAAAGGGGAACCGTCTTACGCTGTTGGTGGGAATGCAAGTTGGTGCAGCCACTTTGGAGAACAGTGTGGAGATTCCTCAAGAAATTAAAAATAGAGCTTCCCTATGACCCTGCAATTGCACTACTGGGTATTTACCCCAAAGATACAGATGTAGTGAAAAGAAGGGAACTAGAGGGTATCATGCTTAGCGAAATAAGTCAATCAGAGAAAGACAACTATCATATGATCTCCCTGATATGAGGAAGTGGAGATGCAACATGGGGGGTTAAGGGGGTAGGAGAAGAATAAATGAAAAAAGATGGGATTGGGAGGGAGACAAACCATAAGTGACTCTTAATCTCACAAAACTAACTGAGGGTTGCTGGGGGGAAGGGGGTTGGGGAAGGGGGGTGGGGTTATGGACATTGGGGAGGGTTTGTGCTATGGTGAGTGCTGTGAAGTGTGTAAACCTGGCGATTCACAGACCTGTACCCCTGGGGATAAAAATAGATGTTTAAAATAAATAAATAAATAAATAAATAAATAAATAAGAAGGGCCATCTGTACCCCAATGTTTATAGCAGCAATGGTCACGGTCGCCAAACTGTGGAAAGAACCAAGATGCCCTTCAACGGATGAAAGGATAAGGAAGATGTGGTCCATATACACTATGGAGTATTATGCCTCCATCAGAAAGGATGAATACCCAACTTTTATAGCAACATGGACGGGACTGGAAGAGATGATGCTGAATGAAATAAGTCAAGCAGAGAGTCAATTATCATATGGTTTCACTTATTTGTGGAGCATAACAAATAGCATGGAGGACAAGGGGAGATGGAGAGGAGATGGGAGTTGAGGGAAATTGGAAGGGGAAATGAACCATGAGAGACTATGGACTCTGA
>NW_019154098.1:10775510-10907945 GCF_002288905.1 Enhydra lutris kenyoni | reverse complement strand
ATACTCCATAGTGTATATGGACCACATCTTCCTTATACACTATGGAGTATTATGCCTCCATCAGAAAGGATGAATACCCAACTTTTATAGCAACATGGACGGGACTGGAAGAGATGATGCTGAATGAAATAAGTCAAGCAGAGAGTCAATTATCATATGGTTTCACTTATTTGTGGAGCATAACAAATAGCATGGAGGACAAGGGGAGATGGAGAGGAGATGGGAGTTGAGGGAAATTGGAAGGGGAAATGAACCATGAGAGACTATGGACTCTGAAAAACAACCTGAGAGTTTTGAAGGCGCGGGGGGGTGGGAGGTTGGGGGAGCCAGGTGGAGGGTATTAAGGAGGGCATGTATTGCATGGAGCACTGGGTGTGGTGCAAAAACAATGAATTCTGTTATGCTGAAAAGAAATAATAAAAAAAAAGAAACGAAATTAAAGTAACCCCCTGCCTAATACCACCCATGGAAGCACACTGCAGATGGATTAAAGTCTTCCCTATAAAAGGCAAAAATAGTAAATTTTGTAAGACAGTCTAGGGGATAATTTTTATTACCTTGATGGATATTTTACAATAAACCACAGGAGCACCTGGATGGCTCAGTCAGTTAAGGGTCCGCCTTTGGCTCAGGTCATGATCTTGGGGTCCTGGGATCGAGTCCCAAGTTGGGCTCCCTGCTCAGCAGGAAAGTCTGCTTCTCCCTTCCACACTCCCCCCCTCTCAGGCACTCTCTCGATCTCTCCCCCCCTCTCTCTTAAATAACTAAAAATCTTTAAACAATAAAAAATAAAATAAAACACAAAGAATACAAACTAAAAAGAATAGATGTGAATATTTGATTAAATTAAAATTAAGAATTTCTATAGATTAAAAAAAAACCACAAACAAAGCAGAAGGAGAAAAATTACACATAAACTAAGAAAAGATATTTGTGATGCTTATAACCAGCAAAGAATTAATTTTAGCTTATATGAACTTATGCAAATGTATAAGAAAACATAAACAATCCTATAGAAAACAAGGGCAAAAGATAATCAGATATTACAAAGACAAGAAAAGACCAATATGAAACTGAGTGCAAAAATCTAGAAACTGTAAGGTAAAGCCCACACCCATTCCACGCCTACAAGTTTGGCTGTAAAAAGAAAAAAAAAATATACAGTGGAGCATCATCAAATTGGCAAGGATGCCAGTGGGAATATGAAATGATGCAACTACTTTGACTTTACATATTACTATTTAATTTGCACCACTCCAGAACTTCACTTTTTCACTCCACAGACACCTTTGTATGTGTGGCCTGGAGACACATCCAGAAATGTCCAAAATAGCATTCTTCATAAGGGCTTGAAACTGGAAATAATCTGAATGTCCACCAGTAGTGGAATGGATACATATTCTGTGATGAACTAAAACAATGAAATACTACTCAGCATTGAAAATACATAAACTATCACTGCATGCATCCAAATGGATAAGTACAGAAAATAATCATATTTTAAAAAGCATAATCCAGTGACATAGAGTTAAAAAGCAATAAAACCAGACAATACATTGTTTAAGGACACATGAGATAGCATCTGATGGCATTTTTTCCTTACCCATCAAATTGTCAATGATCAAAAATTTTGGTGACACACTCCTCTGGCTAGGTTGTGGGGTAAAGTCATTTCATGCTAGTCATTGAAGATATGAATTTTGCAATGCTTATCAAAGTTGACAATATTCATGCTTATCAGCCCAGTGATTCCACTTTAATGGGTTTATAAATATGACCACCAGGTGCAAGCACCAAAGGATAACACAGCATTGTTTGCATGTAATTAGAAAGAAACTAAATGCCCATAAACAGAAGATTTAAATTATAAGGCCATACAACTGAATCATATGAAGATAAATCAAGTTTATTTTCTGCATGGGTACTGAACATTCTAGTACATAATGCTGGGTGAAAAGAAAGATAGAAGGTCTAACATTTGTTCTCATTTTTATATGCACAGACTCCTTCAGTAAGGCAGTGGATAATTCTGGAGACAGAAACTGAAGTCTGGTTTATAATATCTACCTTTCATATTTTGAATATATGCAAGTAGTACCTATCTCAGCGCATGGATTTTTTTAAAAAATGATAAATTTATTGCTAAAAAAGAAACAAATGCAAACTCCTTTTAATGACAATAAAGCCGGCTTAATCATCTTCAAGGTCATTTCATACCATTTCTCCCCTTACTCATTTTGTTCCAACCAACCTGGTTTAGTTTCTGTTCTTCCAGTAAGCCTATACCACCTCTGGGCCATTGTTAATGTTGTTCCCTTTGCCTGAGACACACTTCCCCATATTTCTTGCCTTGCTGATTCCTCTTCCTTTGTTTTTAATTTTATTATAGTTTTTTTTTTTTTTCCAAAGAGATGCTCCCTCATCACTATATCAAGGTAGGAGTTCCCTTCTATTCTTTGTTCCTGCACACTGTACACTTATCACAGATTGTAATTGTGTATTTATTTGTTTGGTTGGTTGTTTGATGCCTGTCATGCTGGATTATTAGTTCTAATAATGCAAGGATGGTGCTTGTTTTAGACATTGATTGACACCTAGTACCTAGCACAGTGGATGTGCTTAGCACAGTACCTGTTAAGTGCTCAGCAACCACTAAGTACTCGGTATTTGCTGAACGGATAAACAGCTTTCTTATGTACCACTAATCATCATTTACAAGATATGATGAAACAATGTTCTTATTCACAGTAGCAATGATAATGGAAAACATCAAAGAATATCCTTGACAATCTGAGGGTTTTGAAGGGGTGGGGGGTGGGAGGTTGGGGGAACCAGGTGGTGGGTATTGGAGAGGGCACAGATTGCATGGAGCACTGGGTGTGGTGCAAAAACAATGAATACTGTTACGCTGAAAATAAATAAAGAAAAGAAAAAAAAAAGAAAAAAAAAGAATATCCTTGACTACAATGATAGCAAAGGTGTGAGAGCTGGGTGGGTGGGTGGGGACTAAATTATGTAATGCTACAGAGGATAAAGGAGGGAGGCTTTTCTGGTAAAGGGATGCTAACTATTATTAATCATGTAAATAGTATCCAAATCACTTCATAGCTTCAGTATTATACTCCCAAGTGGAAGCCAGTGTAGCTGGTTGAGAACCTGATTCTTGGGTTTGACTCACATCATGATCTCAGGGTCATGAGAACAAGTGCCAAATTGGGCTTGAGCTCAGAGGGGAGTCTGCTTGAGATTTTCTTTCTCCCACTCCCTCTGCTGCATGCTCCTGTGCCCTCTCTGTCTCTGAAATGAATAAATGAATATGTTACACTGAAAAAATAAAAAATTAAAAAAAAAAAAGAAAAGTGCTTTAAAGTCCATGTCACTCATGAAAGAAATTGAAGAAGACATAAAAAGATGGAAGACCATTCCATACTCTTGGATCAGAAGAATAAACATTGTTAAAATGTCTATACTGCCTAGAGCAATGTATACTTTTAATGCCATTCCGATCAAAATAACACCGGTATTTTTCAAAGGGCTTGAGCAAATAATCCTAAAATTTGTATGGAATCAGAAGAGACCCCGAATCGCAAAGGAAATGTTAAAAAACAAAAATAAAACTGGGGGCATCACGTTACCTGATTTCAAGCTTTACTACAAAGCTGTGATTGCCAAGACAGCATGGTACTGGCATAAAAACAGACATGTAGACCAGTGGAACAGAGGAGAGAGCCCAGATATGGACCCTAAACTCTACGGTCAAATAATCTTCAACAAAACAGGAAAAAATATACAGTGGAAAAAAGACAGTCTCTTCAATAAATGGTGCTGGGAAAACTGGACAGCTATATGTAGAAGAATGAAACTCGACCATTCTCTTACACCGTACACAAAGATAAACTCAAAATGGATAAAAGACCTCAACGTGAGACAGGAATCCATCAGAATCCTAGAGGAGAACATAGGCAGTAACCTCTTCGATATACGCCACGGCAACTTCTTTCAAGATATGTCTCCAAAGGCAAAGGAAACAAAAGCAAAAATGAATTTTTGGGACTTCATTAAAATCAAAAGCTTCTGCACAGCAAAGGAAACAGTCAACAAAACAAAGAGGCAACCCACGGAATGGGAGAAGATATTTGCAAATGACAGTACAGACAAAAGGTTGATATCCAGGATCTATAAAGAACTCCTCAAACTCAACACACACAAAACAGACAATCATATCAAAAAATGGGCAGAAGATATGAACAGACACTTCTCTAATGAAGACATACAAATGGCTATCAGACACATGATAAAATGTTCATCATCACTAGCCATCAGGGAGATTCAATTTAAAACCATATTTAGATACCACCTTACACCAGATCGAATGGCCAAAATTAGCAAGACAGGAAACAACTTGTGTTTGACAGGATGTGGAGAAAGGGGAACCCTGTTACACTGTTGGTGGGAATGCAAGTTGGTGCAGCCACTTTGGAGAACAGTGTGGAGATTCCTCAAGAAATTAAAAATAGAGCTTCCCCATGACCCTGCCATTGCACTACTGGGTATTTACCCCCAAAATATAGATGTAGTCAAAAGAAGGGTCCTCTATACCCCAATGTTTATAGCAGCAATGGCCACGGTCGCCAAACTGTGGAAAGAACCAAGATGCCCTTCAATGGATGAATGGATAAGGAAGATGTGGTCCATATACTCTATGGAGTATTATGCCTCCATCAGAAAGGATGAATACCCAACTTTTGTAGCAACATGGACGGGACTGGAAGAGATTACGCTGGGTGAAATAAGTCAAGCAGAGAGTCAATTATCATATGGTTTCACTTATTTGTGGAGCATAACAAATAGCATGGAGGACAAGGGGCGATGGAGAGGAGAAGTGAGTTGAGGGAAATTGGAAGGGGAGGTGAACCATGAGAGACTATGGACTCTGAAAAACAATCTGAGGGTTTTGAAGGGGCGGGGGTGGGAGGTTGGGGGAACCAGGTGGTGGGTATTAGAAAGGGCATGGAGTGCATGGAGCACTGGGTGAGGTGCAAAAACAATGAATACTGTTACGCTGAAAAGAAATAAAAATATAAAAAAAATACATGAGTTAGAATACTAAAAACACTTTTACAAAAGGGATTTAGGAGTGGAGAGCATGGGGGGCTTGCCCAGCCGAAAGGTAATACAAATCATCATGCTTTGGTAAGTAAAATTGTGACAGTAGAGAAAATTGCAACTGAAAAATTAATAGAATAAAATGGAATACACCACCCAGAAATAAACAAAAGAGAGGATGAGTTTTTATTATGATACATATAGCTCAACAATTCAGTGGGAAAAATAGTTGTCAGTAAAGGGATTGGTTGACTCTTGGTCAACTACTAGAGAGAAAAGATGGCTTGTCGCCTCATGCTATGTATGCATACAGATGCCACTGGGTTAGAGTTACACGTGGAAAATGAGCCACTAAGCTCAAAAGCATGACCCAAATCTCAAATTAAAGGTAACTAAATTTTTAAACTAAAATAACCTGATTATCAATGAAGTAGAAAGCAAATTGGCAACATTTTGCAAAGTTTTACTCATTTTTTTTGACCCTCTGACCCAACTTTTGGTTGTCTTTTTAAGGAAATAATCTGGTCTAGGACCAAAGACTTTTGTTAAGGGATTTTCGCTGCAGCTTTCTTATGGGGAGAGAAAGAAAATTGCATATTTTTATCAGTAGGAAAATGGCTGGATGCATTGGAGGTATGCATCCACAAAAGAACATAAAATCACAGGAAAATATTAAATGGCATGAGCCAATCTGTAGGATACTTTAAGTAAAGTGTAATTTTACTTTAATCCAAAACTTTTAAGATTAAATTTAAATTAAGTTTAATCTTAAAAGTTTTTAATTTAAAGCTGTATTAAAACACAAACCTATAAATCCAATGTAATCCTCATGCTTAAAATAAAAGGAAATATATGTGTACACATGTATAAAAGGAAATGCATGTATATGTTTGCATGTGTATGCTCATGCTTATGTGTAAATGTGTGTGTATATCGTGTGCACTGAATGAGGACAAACTCACTTGTGAAGATCTAACAAGACGGCACCAGGGAAATAAAAGTGGAGGAGAGACAATGGTGCAGAGGTGCTGGAGAACAGAGCCCAGAAACACACACTCCTATACGGACTTGATTCTTAGAAACTGACTCCCCAAATATCTTTACTGCTGCATTTTGGCATCAGCTAAGTACTTCCCCCCCAAACCCTACATTGTTCAGTTATTGTTCCTTTTTTTTAAAAGTTTTTTTAAATTTCTTTTCAGCGTAACAGTATTCATTGTTTTTGCACCACACCCAGTGCTCCATGCAATCCGTGACTTCTCCAATACCCACCACCTGGTTCCCCCAACCTCCCACCCCCCGCCCCTTCAAAACCCTCAGATTGTTTTTCAGAGTCCATAGTCTCTCATGGTTCACCTCCCCTTCCAATTTCCCTCAACTCCCTTCTCCTCTCCAACTCCCCTTGCTCCTTTTTTAAACTAAATTTTATGAAGGAAACACTATTCCATTGTGGCAGCTGCAGATCTGTGGTTCCATGGGGGAACGGCATGTATTGTGATGACTCTTTCGGATTGGTCATGTTCTGTAATCATCCAGACTATCCAATTCTGCCTAGGTCCCCATGAGACCCCTCTGTAACCCAACTCTGCCCTGGAACTGACATGCTCAGTGTGAGATGCTTAAGAAGCACTTGTTGACCAATGCTCTATTTTTCTACATTTATAGATCTGTAAACTGCCATAGATAAGACTTCCTAACCCCTCTGTCCTATTAATTAATGTAACCCTACAAAATTATTTATGGAGCAAGTTCTACATCAGGTATAGTTTCATAAACTGGCAGTGTGCAAAGCAGATAAAGGCCTGGTCTCACTTTAGCGGTGGGAGACAGACAACCATCGAATACACAAAGGAATATTCAATAAATGGTGGAGGTATGTGATAAATGCTATGATGAGAAATGTAGCAGCATAAGCAGGATAGAGTGATAATGAAGGGTGGGATTACTCATTTATGGGGAGTTCAGAGGTGCTCTCTGATATGAAGACCTTTGAGCAAAAACCTGAAAGAAGTGAGTTCATGAGTCATGAAGACATTTGGGAAGAACATTTCAGGCTGAGGGAATAGAAAGTGCAGAGGCTCTGCAGCAGGAGAAGGTAGACACACACTCTACCCAGCATGAAGCCCACTGAGGTTGCAGCAGAGAGGGGTGCATGAAGATGGAGACAAGTTTAGGAGGTGAGCTCTGAAGGGAACAAAGGGTCAGACCTGGTAGTGATGCAGGTATGTCCCTCGTTTTGAGAGTTCATGTTATGTCACTTTGCTTTTACAAAAGACCTACATTAGCACCTGTTTTTTTCACCTGAAAGAAATCTAAAGAGGATTTTTCCTTTAACCATAAGTAAAAATAGTGTCCAGTATGGGTATGTTACAGAAGCCACAGGCACCCTGAGCAGGGAGATTGGCAACGTCCATCTCCTTCCCAGGTACCACACAGCATCTCAGCGGCAATTGCCAGAGCTCTGTGTCTGGGAGCACCTGTCCTTCATTTCAACTTACTGTGTGCATCCATTAGCCACACATGCCCTAAGTAGATCAGAAAAGCTTAAGAGGTGATTTTTGGATCTGAGAATGCTCAAAAAATTTTCCATATAAGTCAGTCTGAATTGCTTCTTGGCTATACACCATTTACAGCCTATGAGAAGTCTCACAGGAGAATCCTACTTTCAGAAAGCAGGGGAAACCTGCAGTGGCTTTTCTCTCTATGAGATGGGAAGGCACTGGAGAGTTCTGAGATATGGGTACTCGGATGGACAACCTATCTCCCATGTTGTAAAAGTCATACTGGTTGCCGGAAACAGAAGAGACTGCAGGAAGGGCAAGGCCAGAGTCAAGGAGACAAGTTAGAGGCCTCTTACAAAAGTCCCATTGGAATGAGAGTTTGGCTCAGGGTGGCAATCATGAAAGTATTGTGCTAAGTCTGGACACTGAATATGTTCTTCAAAGGAAGAGACAGCCCAATTTACAGATTTGTTTTGTGTGGAGTATCAGAAAGAGAGTGGAGACCAAATGACCTCCAGACATGCCATCACTGTGACTGCACAGGAGAAGCACCGGGGGTCTTACAAAGATGCTGGTCCTGTAGGCCTGTTCATCCAGAACAGGACGAGTTCCTCCCCACCTCCCTCTACAAATTCCCCCAACCCCTGGCTTGGAAGGGTTCTTTGTGGGCCTTGGGTGCCTCCTTCCACCCCGGAATGATGACCACGTGTGGACACTGCTGTTTGAGGCCAGGGGCCTCAGAGTTGGAAGGGCTCCCAAAGTCAGTTTCCCCATTTGATACAGGATTCACATTTTGTTACTGAAGAAAGATCTATGGCTATTCATTGCCAAGTAGCCAGATTGGAGGTGGGGAAAGAGGACATGGTCCCTGGGGGCCTCACAGTCATAAAGGTTTCTGGTGCCACAGGAGGAAGCACTGCGTTTTGTCCGTGGCTTACTATGTACAGGGAACATCACCATGGTCTGTAGCCCAGGCAGCTGATGCCTAGAGGAGGCCTGCTTTATAAAGAACAGGGGAAAGGGGGTGTCTGGGTGGCTCAGTTGATTAAGCACCTGCCTTGGGCTCAGGTAATAATCCAAGGGTCCTGGGATCAAGCCCTTCATAGGGCTCCCTCCTCAGCAAGGAGCCTGCTTCTCTCTCTACCTCTGCCTGCAGCTCTCCTTGCTTATGCTCCCATCCTCTCTGTCAAATAAATAAAATCTTTAAAAAAAGGAACAGGGAAAAACCCTCCTTCCACTTGTTTCTGGGTCTCCAGAAGCAACCACTAAAGTGTCAAGTGCTGTTGTATTTGGAAAGGTCAGTTCTGGAAAAGTGATTCTGTCCCTGGAGATAGTTTTATTTCTAAAATTTAGAAAGAAAATGAAGGAGAGATGTGTCATCGTCCTTTAAGGATTGATTTGTATTTGGATAATTTCCAATGTTTTAATGGAAACCAGAAATTTAAAAGGTGTTACCCTGTAGTTTAATTTATATGAAATGCTGAAAACTAATATTTAAAGGATTTCCACCTTGATTTGTCCTTTGCATTAATGGTGCATTATAAATTTTGGAAAATATGCAGGCTGAAATTGGGAATCAGCCTAATAGCAAGTATAACTTTTTTGAGTTCATATTAAGCACAGCGTATCTTATGAAGTAATTTTCATATATGCTCTTCCATAATCTCAATGGGAAAGAAAGTACTGTTATGTCCAGTGAGGAGGTTGAAGTTCAGAGAGGTTAAGGAACTTGTCTAAGGTTAAACAGCCCTCCTGGGGGAGTAGGGCAGGGAACTGAGTGCAGGAAGTCTGACTTTGCAGGATCCAAGCAAGGGTTGGCTAGGACCTGAAGGAGACCTTGGATATTCAAAACACATGGAGCCCTTTCAGGAGACTAGGGTAGAATTTAGCGACAAATACTGCACCACAAATGAGGCAGGTTGGATGTTTTGCCACATAGTGGGCATAAGTGAATGACGCAGGTAGAGGCCCGGTGTCTGCAGGTGAGTGAGTCTGGCTGATGAGGGTCTGGCGTCCTTCTCCAGTTGATACCTAGCATTTAGTGAGCACTTAGTGTATGCGAGGAATCATCCTAAGCACCTGGCAGGTTTTCATTCATGTGTGAGCCGGATGTCTGCTTTCTTAGCTCTTTTCTCAACAAAGATGCTCTCAGCCACCAGTTACTTCTGTCCATAAATCTTAAAACCAGGGCTCTAAGAGTAACTTGCTCAAAGGCAAACAGCTTAGGAGATTCAGGAGCTGTGAGCTGCACCAGGGTCTTTAACTACCAATGCCCGTGCTCTCGGCAAGCTGTGTGTGTCTTTACAAGTCTTTCTTACAATTGGAGAAGTGCCCCGGTGTTTGGGCCTCTCTGCTTTAGGACTGGGGCCTGTCCTCACAGGCATTGACGGTTGCACCCTGGGCAGAAGGAGAGGCTACAGAAGTGGGAAGCATGAACACAGGGGCCAATGATGAAAATAATACTTTGGAATCCCCAGGGGCATTCAGGTTTGATGGAAGGGGTCCTGACAAGTGAGTGAGGCAGCTATCCACCAGAGGCTTTTGCACCTGCCTGTACTGGAGCTTCTGCAGCCAGAGACTTGGGTTTGCAGCTCTCATCTTCACCACTTGCTAGATGTATGATCTTGGGAAAGTCACCTTTTGCCTTTTTGAGCCTCAAGCTTCTCATCTGAATAATGGGAATAAAACTGCCTCATAGAAGTAATGTGTATGTATACATATCTGTATCTATCTATCTATCTATCTATCATCTACCATCATCATCTATCTCTATGAAAGCACCCAACAGATAGCAGACATGCAATAAGTGTTCTCTATATATTAAATATGAGGCCATCTTTTTTCCCCCAAATTTTGTTCTATGGTGTAACACAATTTTTTTTTCTGAATAAATGATGTCTTACAAATTTTCTTCCTCCAGGTTAAGAAACACCACAGAGGACCACAAAATATTAAAATATTTTGTAGTTATGCTACTTTATGAAGAATGTTTATTTCTCCTTATTTACTCTCAGAGAAGACAGTGGAGGTGGGGATTAGGGAACTAACTCAGGAGTCAGAGTGGGCCTTAAATCACCACGTACCCACAGGGAGACCAAAGCAAATCATTGCCCTCACTAAGGGCCGGATACTAAATAGCTCAGTTTGCTCTGCTGTGTAGAGCTCAGCAGTTCAGCCCAGTGGTTAAGGATCTCGGCTCCCAGTAATGCCACTTCTTTGTTGTATGACCTTGACCCAGTTAGTTAATTTCTCTAGCCCTCCAATTTCCTCACCTGTAAAATAGGAATACTTTCCTAGTAATATCATTGGATAATTGATGACAAGCAAGTAACAAAGGGCCTGTAGCACAGAAATTACTCAGTGAGCATTGACTGTGCTTGTGGTGGTGGTCATTACTGCTTTGTTGTCTTTAATGTCACAGTGGTGACTCAGTGAGGGTCTGAGCAAGTAGGCTAACAGGTCTGTGTTTCAGAAAGATCACCCATGACGAGGCATGTAGAATGCATACATCCAGGTTAAACTCCATCTGTGAGCCTTTGGTGAAGAATGGCACAGAGGAAGGATTAGCTGGATTCCCAGCAGTGGCTGAGCAAATGGGAGAGACAATACCACCAACATCCTCTGCCATGTTCGTGGGCTCTCCCACAGCTGCCAGCCCGTGACCACGCTTCTTCCCTGTCCTTTATAAATAGTACACACTGAACTGGAAAAATAAATCATGAGGGGAACGGAATGAAGTTTGAAAAAAAAAAGTAACAGAGCCATCAGGTAGTAAACTTCTGTAAACATATAGGAAAAAGATTAAAAAATGAATCCTTCTGAACTCAGATGGCAAACCATAAGAAGTCGCACAGACTGATGAAAAACTTACCTGTAAAAGCCTGACTTCCACAACTGGTATCCTGAGAAATGACAACGTAATGAAGGGACAATGTAGTCTTTTCAGAAAACCACAAAACAGGATTTTGAAGAAAAAAAAAAGTAAAAGAATAAAAGAACAGAGATAGAAGACTTTTCTCACGTTGTTAAACTGTGACATAAGGAAGAAGTAAAAATGGAAAAAGCTAACCACAGGATGGACTGGAAGTAAGGAAAAATAAGTGGTTAAATCCCTTAAAACTGGACAAAGCACAAAATGATGGAAGTTAATTATTTCTTAAATAGGAGAAAGATACCAGATGGCAGCCCAAATTTTAAAGATGAATCATGCTAATAATGCAAAGCAGGCAAGATATTAACATGGTTACAATGTCTACTCCACTGTCTTCAGAGAGATGAACAAAACAAGTAGCCCTAATTGTTCCAAGAGTGTTTTGCAGCTTGAGGTAACTTCACCACTTAGAATCTCCTGTTCACCTCTTATTAAGGGGATTTTAGGAGAACTTCTGTTTCCATGCCCCTATTGTGTACCAGACACTGTCCTTTGGCCTTCAAATGTACCATTTTATAGACAATTCAGTAGCAATCCTGCTTGGTCTTATTAGCCCCATTTTACAGAAATCTGAGGCTCAGAGATGTTAAGTAATTACCCATGGTCACAGAGATAGGAAGGGATACCAGGGTGGCCAACTGTCCTCGCTTGCTGGGACAGAGAACTTAATTTTCAAATATGGACAGTCCTGGGAAAAGCCGGAGGAGTTTTCATCCATGTTCTTCTTCACAGTGCACAAACTATAGGCCAGACAAATCAGTCCAGTACCTGTTTTTGTAGTGCCAGTGAGCTAAGAGTGGTTCTCACCTTTTTTTTAAAGAAATACTGAAAGAAGGGCACCTGGGTGGCTCAGTGGGTTAAAGCCTCTACCTTTGGCTCAGGTCATGATCCCAGGGTCCTGGGATCAAGCCCCACATCAGGCTCTCTGCCCCGCAGGGAGCCTGCTTCTTCCCTTCCCCTCTTTCTGTCTACTTGTGATCTCTGTCTGTCAAATAAATAGATAAAATATTAAAAAAAAAAAAAGAAATAATGAAAGAAGAAGGAGGAGGGGAAGGACAAGGAGGTGGAGAGAGAGGAGGATTTCATTGTGTGGTTCATAAAACCTGAATTATTTAACCATTTATTGTCTGGTCCTTTTTAAAAAAAGATTATATTTATTTACTTATTAGAGATAGAGACAGAGTGCACACAAGCAGGGGGAGGGGCAGATGCCCTACTGAGTGCAGAGGCCAACATAGGGCTTGGTCCCAGGACCCCAAGCTCATGACCGGAGTTGAACTCACAGTCAGACACTAAACCAACTGAGCCACTCAGGTGCCCCTATTGTCTGGTCCTTTGCAGAAAATTTTTGCTGAACCCTGCCTCCCCCATCATTCTGGGGTAATTTCAGGGAAAGGTGAGTCCTTTTGGTCTTCATGGTTGTCTTGGGGTAACAGCTTATGTGTGTGGGTACATGTACGTGTGCAAGTGTGGGAGGTAGAAGGTGAAGGTGGGACAGGTCATTGGTGACATTGGCTCACCAACCTGTCAGTGGTCGAAAACATAAAAAATGGGGAATTTACTAGAATACATGTTTTCTGGATTCTAGTCCAGTCTTCTTCCCCATAAAGTAGGAGGAAATCTACAGAGGGTGTTTCCACATTGTCACAATTCCTGGTGGCGTAGTGAACAAATCACTTCCTTTGCAAATGGTGGCCAATGTTGCAAAAAAGGAAAGGTGCTTCAGAAGATACAAATCACCATAACCAGTTCTCTCACAACCTTGTTTAAATCTCCATGAGAAATGTCAGAACTGATGTTTCCTGAAAGACCTGTGATAATTCCCCAGAAAGACATGGGGGAGTGCCAAAGCCAGATGACAACACTTCCATGGAGGTGTTTTTTTCAAAGAGAAGATTTTCATTTTTGATGAGACCGATCTTTCAAAACCATTCATGACTCTTGTTTGCAACAAGCATAGAAGACTTTCTGATTACCAGACCAAAGAAAGGAAGAGAAAGGTATCCTATCCAACACAGATAAAGGCCAAGATGAAGAGAAGCCATATCTGGCAAACAGTAGGTGCATGATAATGAGTGAATGTACAAACAGTAGAAAACATTAAATATTTAATGCGGAAATATCTCTATTGAATTGATGGCCTGATTAACTCTTTCCTCCAAAAAAGAATAAAAGAATGAGTATTACTGAATTAACTAGTCATAAATATTAATGACTCATGGAGAAAATCATAGGCCCATGTCTATGCTGCATCAGGATCACAATCATACAAAACCAACAAGTACCAGACTTCCCAGCTTCCCCACACTATTATGAAGGTGAAGAGGGCAGGTACTAACCTTAGAGCAGTGGATCTCAAATGGGAGATTTTGCACAGTTGGAGGTTTTAAGCAATGTCTGGAGATATTTTAGAATGTCCCATCTGGAGTGGGCAATACTGGTATTTGGTGATGGGGGCCAGCAGTGCTGCTAAACATCTTAACTCTATACAGCACAGCCTCCTTGCCCTAACCCTACTCAACAATAAACAGTGCTGAGGGGTAGAAACCCTTCCCGGGAGTCTTGCAGTCACCAGTACACAGTAGGTGCTCAGTAAATTACTGCTGGATAAGTGGGAGGTGCACAGCTTCATTTTCAAAACGTGCTTTGCTCACAGAACACAGGGATTCTATTTTAAGTATCTTCACATTTGTAACCTTGTTACGTAGATTTCTTTTCTTTGTGTAACTAATCTTGAGCTATGTACTGACTGGAGCACTGGAGGGTACAAAAATAACAGATGATATCCTTGCCCACAAGGGGCTCAGGTCTGGCAGGGAAGAGAGAGGATGAGATGTGTGATTCTCACACAGGGTGTCAGGTGTCAGGACAAAGACACCCCAAAGGCAACTGACAGCTGTCATGACAACACCTGACATCATTAACTAATAAACAGTATTGAGCACCTGCTAGGGCGTAGGCAATGCTTTCAACAGTGTGTCTGTAACAACTCATTTAATTCACACAGTAATCCAACTAAGTGGGTGCTATGATTACTATTATTAGGTGACCCTATAATAATTATTCAAATAAAACAATTTGACAGTGAAGGGGATCATTCAATGATGCTGGGATCAGAGGCATGAACCTCAACCACCCTAGGAAAACAGGGATGCATGGCTTCCTGGTTCCCACTTACAGATGGGGAAATTGAGTCAAGGGCAATTTAAGGAGCTCAATTCCACTTACCCCTCTGTAAATGGGAGGGCCAGGCTTGGAATCCAGCCAGTCAGCCTTCAGAGCCTGCTCTTTTAAGCACTAAAAACATTATGCTGTAAAGACGGTGCATAATAGTGGAGTCTAATAGAGAGTAGGGGACCCAGGAAGGCTCTCTGGAGGAGGCGACCTTTAAGCTGAAGCTTGAATAATGCATAGGAGTTGGAAAAGTCAAGAATGCAGAAAGGGGTATTGAAACAGCGGTATGTGGAAGGGCCTAGTGGCAAGAATAAGCAGGGATCATTTAGGAAGCTGAAAAGTGCCCAGAATTGCTGGAAGGTAGGGCCATAAGCTTCGAATAGCTGGATATGGGGAGTGGGAACAGTGGAGGCATCTGCTACTGAAGGGCTTCAGGCAACAGGGCCATTAGTTCATCAAAGCTTCATCTTAGAGGTGCTGGGTGGCGTAGTCAGTTAGGCATCTGACTCTTGGTTTCAGCTCAGGTCATGATCTCAGGGTCGTGCAGTGGAGAGTTGCATCAGGCTCTGCGCTCAGTGCGAGTCTGCTTCAGATTCTCCCTCCACCTCTCCTGCTGTTCCTGCTCTCTCTCAGATAAATAAATAAACTTTCATCTTAATCCTCCAAAGTAGAACTTTTACCATTTTATACAAATAAGGAAATAGAGTCTTAGCCCCCCCTTCTACCCCAAAGCCTACATTTGGCAGGAGAGCTGGGAGTATGTCTGATGTCAAAATCCATTCCATGTCACTACATCTAATCCTTTGACTGCAGAACACTTGGCCCTCTTTGTTTTAGGAGTCTGCAATACTTCCTCGAGCGTCCCAGCTAGAGATGGCTTCATCGAGGAACTGTTATGGGCATCACTGCTAATGGTTTTCATGACAGGAGGAAATGTTTCTTCTAGGGGCCTAGGCACAATGCCCACTTAGCTGGCATTTTATAAGGAAAACCAAGAGCCAGATCTGGAAAAGTTTTGTCCAATGTGCATGGAGCACTGGAGCAAGGTTCTCTATTTGACCCTGAGTTCCACAAGGTGAGACATTAGAACAGTGGAATTTTCATATATGTGCATCTAGTTTGTGTGTATTTGTTACAAGTTGTGGGTGAAAAAGAGGGAGGGAGGGAGAGAGAAGGAAGAGAAGAAAAGGGGACAGAAATTAAAGGATAAAGCACTCTAAATGGCTTGCAAATGTTGTTCTCTCATGAGCACTCATGACTTGGCATGAGGTGATGAGTCTCTACAGTCTGTTTCAGGCCTGTGGACTCCAGCAGCATGCCCACCTGACTGGACTGGGTGTGTATGAGGCTTAAAGTTCCTTCTTTTTCACATAGCATGATCCCAAAACACCAACAGCTTCACTTGGAGCTTGCTTATACCAGGGGAGAACCTGGTTGTGTTGGGTTCTGGAGATGATAAATACATTTACTAACTCTTCTGGCATTTCAGGGATTTTATTTTACAGCAGGATTTCTGACTAAGTTGTTAGCCTTCAAACCTCACCCCAGCGTAAACTGTGACTCCAGCATGCGGTAGGCTCCACACAAGCAGCAACGGGGCTGACTACAACATGGTATGGAGAAATGGAGGCATTAACCAAAGAAGCAGCTGCAGGAAAAGCCAACATCCTGATTCACACAACCCCTGGCAGAGTAGTTGGTGATGGCGGGGGCATCATAAATGTTTTTAGAATAAAGAAATGAATTCATGACCCATGCACTGCTGCCAGTCACAAGAGAACCAGGAGTACTTTCTGGAAAGGTTCCTCATGCATGGGCATTTGCCACACTGCATAGGAAATGAAGTCTATAAATATTCCCTGGCAGGCGATCAGCTATGGTTTGAAGACCCACGTGGACACTGATTCACTTCTCTTCTCTCCTCACCCAGGGCCTGTCAGGCAGCACATCAAAAGTGCTTTGTGGATGTGGCTGGAAGGAGGCAAAGGTCCTGCTTGGCTGAGACTCAGGTGATCCCCACCCCCTCACTCCCAGTCAGGTCACTGAGGAAATGCCACATCCTCCCTCTCTTCGTTCCTGACACCCAGGGCAGGGAAGAGCTGGGAATTCTGCTTCATCTGCTCTCAAATGTTTATTCTTCCCGGGCAAGCTTTACAAATCTAGAAATGCAGGGGACAGTGTGAGCCTAGAGTAGTTCTGTTAGAGCTTTGGGGATAAATGTGTGGGGGAGAGCCCCGCTCAAGGGGTCTCACGTCAGACCAATGGACCTCCTTTATGGCAGAGAGGTATGAGACGGGACAGGGCATAAGGATGCAGGGCCCAGTGACTGCAACATTTAACCACTCCCAGAAGCTGATCCCATGAGAGAACAAGGGAGTTCCTTGGTGCGATCTTGTAGTCAACACCCTCCAAGGATGGGATGTCACCCTCTAGGATCCAATGGCCATTTTCCATCAAGGACCATATATGGTGCTGTGCTTCAGTAGGAAGGACACATGAGTCTAGGTAAAAAAGGGTTTCCAGCTTTAGTTGCCATCACTCCTGGTCATGGACCTGGGGAGCCAGTGATTACAGAGCCTGAATCTTGGGTTCTATAACTTTGGAGTTCCAGCTTTCCCTAGGCTAAGCATGTCTGCCAGGTGAGGCAGCAAGAGTCCCACTGAATTATAACATATGGCACGTTGGGCTCCTCATGCCAAGTGGCCATTAGACAGGAAGAGTCACCATCCAGGTAGGAGTTATGCCCTGGCGTGAGAAAGGCATGGTTAGAATGTGCATGATGCCACCAGGTAAATGACCAATACCAGCAGAGGTACTAGCTGAGGGAGAGGAGAATCTAGAACAAAGCAGAGAAGAGGGAGACAATGTACATCAGTAGGGATCCCCAGACCACCTAAAGCAGTAAGGACTACAATTTAACCCATTAGCTGCCTTCCTTTAACTTTCTCCAAGAAGAAAGGCCCCCAGGATCACAGAAGAACTCTCAGAACTTCAGTGATGAATTAAGTCCTAGAGGCACAAGGGGTGGACGGTGGTGGGACCAGATCCCCCTCGGGAATGGAGGATGCCTCTTCCCATGGTAACTGTGGGCAGACAGCCCTCAGCTGATCAATACCTTGGCATATCAACTAGCCGAAGAGGACCTTCTCACCAAGGTCATGCCCAGGACTGATCACCTGGAACGACGCCTAGAGTACACTTATAATTCCAGCTCTGAGATCTCACAAGGACCATTCCAGCCTCAGAACTCCCCACTGCAGCAACAGGTCTCTGTGGAAATTCCATCACAGCTCAGCTTGTCCATTTGCCTACTTCTGCCTCCACATCTTCTCAGTCCATGGGTGCTCATCCCAAAAGCATCCCCTAATAAACATCTTACCCACTAACCTCCTTCCCAGAGTCTGCTTCTTGGAGGATCGAACCTGTAACAGCCGGAAAGTATAAATTGCCCTTCCTAATGTTGTCAGCCTCTAGTATTTGTGGAATGGGTGATTAACTAATGAATACAATTAGTTTGTACCATCCAGACCATCAGATGGATGATGATGATGATGACTATCTAGTAGGTAGTTTCCCCTTTTTTCATTCCTTTAAAAAATATTTCCTGAGTCCCAAGTAGGATCTAGGCACTGCTCTAGATTCCAGTGACAAATAAGATAACTAATATACCTTCCCTGTGAGGCATCCTGTGGAGACCTTAATTTAGATCAAGTGGTGCAGAGAAAGCCTCTCTGGAGATGAAATATTTCCATGAAACTTGAGGAATGAGGAAGAGTCAGTCAAGGAAAGAGCCAGGGAATACCTATTGCAGACACAGTGATGAGGAAGAGGGGGACCTTATTTAAGGTCTAATCTTATTTCCTCTGATGCTCTTGGGTTGACCCACTCTTAGATCATGGTGAAAACCACCAGACTTCCACAAAAAAGGATCTTTCTACCTATATGTCTCTGCCTCAAGACCCCCTTTCCCTGCAATGATTTCACAAATCAGAATTACCTCTCCTTCCTTAGACATTCCCCCCATTTCTCCTTCTCACTACACAGCAGATGGTGGTGTCAAGAAGGTGGTGGTAGCAGTTCCTAAGGAAGTTGGTGGTGTGAGCATGAGGATGTGTTGTGTAATGTGATGGTTACTATGGCAATTTTTATTGGGTAATTGGGTTCGAAGAAACATTTTGATTCATCATTAGTTACTGAGCTAAAAACAGCATCTTACCAAGAGCTTGTTTTCTCTTAAAATGCATCTGTTTTGGAGGGTTAATAAAGTATAGTTACACGCACCAAAAATCAGAGCATTTTCCCCAAGTCATCCATGTCTTGATCTGGACTTCTCAAAAGAAGGCCAAATTACCTTCTGCTTTACTTTACCCCCCACAAAAGTATTTATTGTTACAAATGAACATCACATTGACCAAAGAGAGTAGAAAGAAAATAATTTATTTTGTCCAAATTGAGTAGCCTAATTCATAAGGAAAGTGACTTTACAATCTTCACAATGTTTCTCAACTGTCTTATTTTACAGAGTTGGGGTACAAAGAAGTCTTGCAGAATTCCTTTTCTCTGAGGAGTACAGACCAGAGAACGGTTTAAAAAGGATTATCTAAGGGCAAACATTCCTTGACATCTGCAGGAGGGAATAAACATGAATGAATATATGTATCAACACGGCTTTCGTTTGGCCTTGTTTTGTCAAGTGAACTCATTTAATGTCTGAATCAAATAAAATGTTCTTCCAAAATTTAACACGTGGTGGTTATGAGTAAGTGCCACGTGGTTTGGCCAATATGGATGAGGTATAGACCTCGTGACACAGTAGGAAATACAAGTATCACGGAAGCCAGGAATGTACAATGTCTTATGTCTTCAGCCCATGGTGACGACTAGCTCCCACCATGCTGTGTGCCATTTTTCTCATAAACATACTTATTTTAACTTTGAAACCTCATTCTGCCACTGAATGCAGCAAAACCAATTTTACTGATTTAAAGAAGTGGGATCGTTCCAGGATTGTCACAGAAGACAAGGAGTTCCCATTTGGAAATGCCCCATTGTGGCACCTGCTACACTTACTGGCAGAGCACAGGTCTGCTTCTGGGATTTGAATCCCAGCTCAGCCTCTTACTAGTTGTGGGAAGGGGAGGCATTTATCGAACCTCTCTAAGCCTCAGACTACTCATCTTAAGAGGGGATAAAAACTGTACCTACTTCACAGGTTGTTGTGACTGAAAGAGGTAGTTACACAGAGTCCTCGACATAGGAGGGTTCCGTTCCCGTTAGCTGCTCCTACCTATAGTGATTTCTTTCCCCTTCTCATCAAGCCCATAAGTTCCTCTAATGAGGGATTATGTGCCATGCCTAATTCTTTTGGACTTCATAGCTATCATGACAATGTCACTCATTTGGCAAACTGGGACGCTCTGGAGAATGAGAGAAGACAGGCATCTATCTGGAGTGTCCTGGGCACGTTATGATGTGCGGTCATCCTACCCATGGCACACACTGCTGGATGAGGTTGGAGGCCAAGTATATAAATCCTCAGACTATATTCCTGGGCAGCTGCTGAATGAAGAGCAGTCACTTCAGTTGATAGGATACGTCCAAGGAATCTCTGGGTGTGTGTCAATAAACGACATAGACTAGATCTCTCCCTCATGATATGGGGACATAGACAATAAACAAAAACATACAAAATGACCACTTCCTGCTCATTGGCAAAAAAATGCTATGGAGAGAATTAAAGGTGATGAAGGGGAGAAAGAAATGACTCCTTATTTTATATAAGGTACTTCTGATAGGTTGTATTTGAACAAAGACTCAAAAAGGTGAGCAAACCACACAGCTATCTAAAGGAATAATGTCAAGTGTATATTCCACTATCAAGAATATTCACAGTAATGCCTTGATACACAGAAAAGGTAAAAATAAAGGATGATACGTAAGATCTAAGTTACCCAGTCCTATAGAGACTAAAAACTCATTTCAGATATGCCTAATGTCTTTTCTATAATTTTGGCTATCGGATCTCTAACAATTCATCATCTATATCTTTATCCAGATATTGCCAATACAAAACAACAGTTGAATTAATTAATTCTCTCCCGGTTGCTTGGTGCTTTAGAAACACTATGTCCACAAGTTAGTATGGAGAAGACAACCACTTTTCAGGTGAGAAATCCGTGGCTCACAGAGGTGAAAAACTTTCCGCGCACTCAGTTAGGGACTTGGGACTGTTTCGAAATGCCAATCTGAGTCGTTTGTTTTCCAATGTCCGACCTCCTTTATCAAGACTCCGCTTCTAATACTAACACATAGATGAGAAGCCTGTGGCCATGAGAGAATGACAGCAGCTATCAAGACGCAGTTTTTGAGGGAAATCTGTCCCTTCATTCACCCTTCCCAAGTGCCTCCTACATACCAGGAACCCTTCTAGACTCCAGGGATTCACTGATGGGAAAGGGATACAATTTTCTATCTGTGTGTCTGCCTTGCTGACAGAGGTAAACAATAAAACTCAGTAAATTATTTGGGGCAGTAGAAGGTAAAAAGTGATTTTAAAGAAAAAGGTGGGACAATGTAACAGGGAGAGGGAGGTGGGGGTGGGGACATGGCGTGAGAGGGAGATTACTAATGAGAAGCTCCGGGGTGGAGGCTGAGACAAAGGTGGCTCTCCTTCCAAAACCAGAGAAGGAGAGTGAATCGATCATGGAGCAATCTCGGTGAAGGACACTCCAGGCAGGAGGAACACCAGTGGTAGGGCCAGGAAGGTGTGTTCAGAGAAATTCTAACAGGTGAGGTTGGAGCAGAGTGAACAAAGGAGAGAGGAGGAGGAGACAGGGCAGAAGATGGAGGGACACCAGTGTGACCCAGCGTGAAATGGGGATTCATGCTAGGTTGGGAGCAGAAGAGGGGTGCCTTGATGACATACTTGGTTCAGGGGTTATCCTCCAAAAAGCTCTTGGCCCATATGCTGGAACTCGCAGAGTACAAAATGGCACATAGCTGCCTCCTGAACTCCTCCTAAAATTTCTTCAGGTCTAGGAGTTGCTGTCCCGCCCCCTCCAGACTACTGGATAAAGGACACCTGCTTTGATCCGAAGGGGCCTTCAGTGGCCTTGAACACCCCTTGCCACTTGAAATGCCAATGATTCTAAAGAGAATGCAGGTAAAAATCCAAGCCGGATGAGCAGAGGCATTCAGATTAGAGTTCCTTGCTCCCACCCAGAATCCTTCAGTGGATAATTGTCTTGGATTTTGAATTTAAGTACCAAAAATATGTTTGCATAACCACTCTTTATGATCTAGGAGGCGAAAAGCCTGGAAACCAGGGAGCAGCAAGTGCTGGTTTCAAGGAAGAGACGCCTCCTGTCCTGGTGTCTGTCGGCGGGGTGGGGGGGGGGGCACCAGGGGTCGCTGCTCTCACCTGTACCCACCAAGCAGATGTGATCCCACTGCTCAGGCGGGCATGGCGCTGGAGCCCATTGACAGTCACAGCCCGTGACCAGTTGATTCCTTTTGCCCGTCAGAGTTTTAGAAATGGCATCAGAGAAGTATGACATGCCAGAGGGGGGAAAAAAAAAAACAACAACAGTAGGAAATGAACTAAAAGATGAGGAACCAAGGATTGTAGTCTGCCCAGGGTTTGGATATTAAGAAATATTTCAGGCCTGAGCTTCCTCAACTAAGAGGCATGGGGGCTAGAAACTGGCCTTCTATGACCAAGTTATTTTACCATCTGGTACATTAAGTATCAGAAAACTTTATTTATTATTTTTTTATTATGCTAAGATAGTCACCATACAGTACATCATTAGTTTTTGATGTAGTGTTTCATGATTCATTGTTTGCATATAACACCCAGTGCTCCATGCAATCCATGTCCTCCCTAATACCCATCACTGGGTTAACCCATCCCCCCACTCCTCCCTTCTGAAACGCTCAGTTGTTTCTCGGAGTCCACCATCTCTCGTGGTTCATCTGCCCCTCCGATTTCCCCCGATTCACTTTTCCTTTCCTTCTCCTAATGTCCTCCCTGTTATTCCTTATGTTCCACAAATAAGTGAAACCATATAATAATTGACTTTCTCTGCTTGACTTATTTCACTCAGCATAATATCCTCCAGTAAGTATCAGAAAACTTTAAAATATAAATTGTATTACAAATGCCAAGTATATTTTTTTGGTAGGAGTGCTCTGAGTGGATCATTTGGAGTAAGTGTTGGTTCAAGTAAAGAAGTGGGCTTCAAAATACATGTTCTCCTTCAATATTTAATCAAAATAGTGACTCAATGCTATTTACAATACTATCTCCTTTAGCTATTATTATGTTTTAAAGGTCAAAGAGAACACTGAAAGATAGAGAAGTGGTTCTTTCTCTTCCTTTTTCTTTTGGCAAAATACACCACCTTGGAGCAGTGATGTTTACATCACACATATTCTTCCAGCTTTCAAAGGATTTGGAAATATCCATTAGAAATATCAAAGGCAGGGGCACATGGGTGGCTCAGCTGGTCGAGTGTCCAACTCCTGATTTCAGCTCAGGTCATGATCTCAGGATCCTGAGATCAGGCTTCACGCTCAGTTGGCTTGAGATTCTCCCTCTCCCTCTGCTCCTCTCAACTGCTCACATGCTCTGTCCCCACCCCACCCTTCAAATAAATGAATAAATCTTTTGAAAAAATCAGAGGCTTGCATTTTCATAAATCAGGCTATTTGCAAGGGCTTTGATCTGAGCCTACTCCCAACCTTTTCAGTTAGGTCACAATATTCTCCCCAGTAGCTGTTTCTCCATTCATAATCACTGTGGAGCACCAGCTCTGTGCAAGGCATTGTTCTAGCAGCTGTAGATTCGGCAGTTAATCAGAGAATCAAGGTCTCTGCCCTCATGGTTTACCCTGCAGCCTGCATAATTAACAGATGATACTTACAGTCTTCATGCTGTTCCAAGACGTTACCCACATCACCTCTGTGAAAGTTCACACCTCCCTTATGAGATATATACCATAACTAGCCCCATTCTACAGATGAAGGCACTGAGGTTTATGGAGGTTGAGTAACTTGCTGGCTCAGAAGCTAATCCAAATGCAAGCACTCGGGCTCCAGAGAGTGTGTTCTCACTCACTTGGCCAAAACACTGTCTTCTATTTGAAACAAAATACAGGAGAGTATGTTTCCTGAAGATTAAGATCTAGTGAAGGGCAGAAATGTGGGCATCTCACCTTCTCACAGTGGAGGTCTAATTTAATCACCACATCTTTTGAATTCTGTTTTTTTTTTTTTTAAGATTTCATTTATTTATTTATTTGAAACAGAGAGAGAGAAAGAGAGAGAGACAGAGAGTGAGAGAGAGAGAGAGAGAAGGACACAAAGTGGGGAGGAACATCAGAGGGAGAGGGAGTGGGAAAAGCAGGCTCCCGGCTGAGCAGGGAGCCCAACACAGGGGTTGGTCCAGACCCGGAGGATCATGACCTGAGCGGAATGCAGACTGAACAACCCAGGCACCCCTTAACCTTGAATTTCAAATTCACCCACCACCTCCATGATGAAATCTTCCTGTCAGAATTAACGACACTTGCCTTCTAGCTTAAAATACTCCGGAAATGTTAGGGACTCTTGTGAGGACAATGAAAGGGGAAGAGAAAGGGGACGGAGGCAGTGATGAAACCAATGGTAATGCAGATAGTCATAAAAATGATAATGTGTGCTATCTTAGGCAGCACTGACCTTTTGCAACACACAATTATGGCAGCTGCCTAGATCATATCTATAGAAAACATTATTTTCCATAAGTAGGGTTGTCATATAAGGCGAAGAGTTCCTTTGGATGAGACTGAGTTCACATCATTGGGGTATTCAAGCAGAATTGGGATAAAAATTTGTTAGGAAATTTATAGATTAAATACGTTAATCTGTCCTTTACTCCTCCCAGACCCTTTTCCAAAATTGAGAAGATAAATGAACAGTGGCATGACTCAAAAATCCTCCTCAGTAGTCGATCTCTCTATCTGACCCAATCTTAGTGTCAATTTTCTCTTCATGAAGTCCTTTGAATTTATTTAATTAAGCCAGCCATAAAGAGATCCATCATAAGAAAAAAGCAATAAGGTAAGAGTAATTGTGTTTTATAAAATTGTTTTTTGCCTCTTTAATGATACCATCTATTTAAAGATTGTGGAAGCCACAAGTATTTTTACCAGAACATAGACTATTAAAAGAAAAGCATCACCCTGGCATCACAATTTTGTGTAGGATCACTGGAGTTACAATTTGGCAGATTCATTAGGTCATCTTCTCCTGGTAGGATTCCTGTTTAGCCTCCAGTGCTAAAAATATTTTAAACTATAAACTTTAGCCTTAACTAAGGTTTAAGCCATAGAGAAATGAGCCAGAAGTCCAACAGAAGCACTAATCCCAACCCTGGTCCAAACTAGCATCATTTCACCTTCTTGGATGGTTGAAATCTATTGTTAGACATCCTCTAGAGAAACCAGAAGTACCAGCCATTCCCATTCATTTATTCATATATATATATATATATATATATATATATACACACACACACACACACACACACACACACACACACACATACACACACACACTTTTTAAAAAATCTTTTTTACTTTTATTGTTGATAAATGGTATTGGTGAATTTCTTTTTTTTTAATTCTTAAATACATATTTATCAAACATGGGATGTTGAGAATATTCTGGTGGACAAGCAAACCTGACTCATTCCCATTTTCATCACAGTTACTATCTGGTAGGAAAGACAGACTTGGAAAAAATACTCTCTCTCTCTCTCTCTCACACACACACACACAGAGATAGAGAGAGAGAGAGTGGGATGTGTTTTCTAAGAAAATATTAGGGAATTTGAAAACGTTATTAAGTGGTGACCTAAGAGAGGGCAGAGGAAGCTTCCCTGAGAAAGGCTCTCTGAGCTGAGAAAGAGGGAAGAGCACCTCAGGCAAGGGAGAACAGAAACTCAGACCCCTCAAAGGCAGCAAAAGATAGGGGTCTTTCAAGGAATTAAATGAAAGTCATGTGACTTAAAGAAGGACAAGGGTAAGAATGGCAGATCTATGGGTGGGTCACTGAGGGAATTCTGCATTTGTTTTAAGAGCAATGGAAGCTACTGATGTTTGCTGAAGGATTATAAGCCATCATCATATGGACTGGAAAATGCTGAAAGCAGATGCAGGAAGGCTGTTGTGATTCAGATGAGGAACAATGTATCCTGCACCAAAGTGGAAGGAGTGTAGACAAAATGGGTAGCCTTGAAGATATTCCAGAGGCAAACTTGTCAGGAACTTGCAGTAGACTGGACGTAGGGACTAACAGAGAGAGAAGTGCTGGGGTGCCTTTGGGCTTTCTGGCTCAGGCAGCAGCAAGGATGGATGCCAGACCCCTACCTTCCCTGAGGTGGAAATCCACAAAGAGGACAAGGACAGGGGAGCTGCTAGATGTAAATACCCAGCACTCCTTTATGAGACTGAGGTTTCTGGGACTTCTCTCCTTTTTAGAGTCCAATTTTTCTACATCTAACCAATTATTTATAACATCGAGCCACAGAATCATAAGCTTCAAACTAGAAGGGATCTCAAAAATCGTTTAGCTCAACCCCTTTCCCTTTGCCCCAAACCCCTGAAGATGGGCAGCTGGCCTCTGCAGGACACCTCCAGTGATGACTTTTTACTCTCACAAGGCCTTGTGCAATTTCAAAGAGCTATAAATAGGAAAACATTGGTGTCTTCCCTTAGGAAATAGTCCCTCGTGTCTCCTCCAGCCATAATTATTGCCTGCCATTTACCCTAGTCCTATAAATTATATATCAGATGACACAACATGGGATCTGCATCTTTCCATTCCCCAAATCTGAATTACAGAGCCAAAAAAAAAAAAAAAAGAAATCACAAAATTAAAATGGATCTCTTGTCTTGGATGACCAGATCATCAGGTGTAAGAGTTGCAATGTTATCTTAAAGAGCAGACATTAATTTATTGGCTGATATACCATGAATATATCTCGCAGACAGTATTGATTTGGATGCTGTAATGGAGAGCAAAGATAACAGTGGATTAAACACACTTGGAGTCCATTTCATGTCACATAAAAAAATACCTAAGGATGAGTAGTCTATGGGTGGTATAATGACCTCAGAGCATTGGTAGTGTCCTAGGATTCTGATTTCTTTGTGATCCACAATCCTACTCTGTGGCTTGCATCCTCAACAGCTCCTCATGATCCAAGATGACTGGTGAAGGTACCATCATATCTGTTCACCAGGCAGGAAGATGGCTAAAGGAGGTAGGGTGGGCAAAAAAAAAAAAAAAGACAAAACAGTCCTCCCAGATGAATCAGGAATCTTTTCAAAACTTTCCAAAATCCTCCAACAATGATTACCTCTATTTTATTGGCTACCCTTAGGTACAAAGGAGGCATGTCTGTGTGCATGCATACACCCATACACATACACACACTCCTGCCAACTCCCCCCATATACAAATGCACATTGTATACATTACTTCCCAAGATAAAAATGTGGCTCTACATACAAGAAAGAAAGGACAATGCATATTGCAACCACCCAGCAGTCTCTAAACAGCACTATGCAGGAAACTGCCCCAGAAAGAAAGATGATATCCTCAAATGGCTTATCATTTTAAAACATGTGAAACAATCACCATGTGATTCACATGCTTTAAATTCACATTTAAAGCATGTGAATCACATGGGCAACTAGGTCTAGATTACTCTCCAGAAGCTATTTATTTATATATTTATTTATTTTTATTTTTATTTATTTTATTTATTTCTTTTCAGCATAACAGAATCCATTGTTTATGCACCACATCCAGTGCTCCATGCAATACATGCCCTCCATAATACCCACCACCTGGCTCCCCCAACCTCCCACCCCCTGCCCCTTCAAAACCCTCAGGTTGTTTTTCAGAGTCCATAGTCTCTCATGGTTCATCTCCCCTTTGAGATACCACCTTACACCAGTTAGAATGGCCAAAACTAGCAAGACAGGAAACAACGTGTGTTGGAGAGGATGTGGAGAAAGGGGAACAGAAGCTATTTATTTTTGCTAGAAGGGACTTGGGTAAAACAGGCTTGGTCTGCATATTTTGATAAATTGTGTAATGATCCTTTGCTTTTCCTTCTGGTGTAGCCACTAATCCAGTCTTGAAGACAAATGGTGAACTGTGAAGTTATCAAAACTTCAAGTTCTTCTGTCTTAGTTTCTTCCCTAAAAGTTAGTTCTACTTTGGGCACATAAGGGTGCACAGAAGACCAGGTAAGGAAGTGTACCATTTCTCATATATTTATAGTTTCAGGGTATGAAACTCATTGCAGGTGCTTGTAGAGACCATACTGGAGGTAACCAGGTATCAATGGATAAAGTTTTCTTTCTTGCCTTCTTGCCTTGAAAATATACATGGCTTGAGGATAGGAAATGGATCTTATTTGAAATTGCAGTCTTCAAGTTCAGCACATGGTAGACAGTTGAATGAAAGAAACACGCTCTATTACATGTGAGTATACATTTACTTCAATGTGCAGAGGTATGGTGGTGGGAGTCAGCAGGAACCCATGTATGGTTAGAAACAGACAAACTTGAAGCTGAATCCTCACTTGGCCACACACATTCTGAATGGCTTCAGTGAAATTAACCTCTGAACTTCAATTTCTTCATTTGAAGTGGAGGTTACAATTCTACTACAGTGCAGGAATACCCTTCGGAGTGGATAGGTTGTGTGTGAAACCATATAATGGCTCTGCCTTTTGAAACATCTAAGTTAAGTTCTCAAAAGTCAGAGGCCTGGAAGAGGTCTTCCAAAGGACTGGTCCTCAGATGGTGTTGGGGGTCAATCTTGGTGGTGCCTCACCTCGTGGGGCAGAGCAATGCAGGAAGGAGACAGAAAGAATGGACCTCCCTCCCCAATAATGCCATGGCTCTTGCCTTATTTTCATGTTTTATTGCTTAGTCTAGTTTGAAAAAGGGATTCCAGCTATTCTAAAATTCTTTTTTGTCTTAATTGTTGGAGGGAACTTGATGTTTACTATGAGTTTCCCTACTAATTTTATTGACAATCGATTCATTCTGCTGTCATTTAATGGTTGTTTAATATTGGAATAGGTTCACAGTTTGAATCCTGTCTGTGTGCATGAAAAAGTAGTTTATTAACTAGGTCTTAAAATGGTCTTCTCAGCCTTTTTTACCTTCAAATTACCTTGAACCAAGGTCTTTTTGCAGGATATTAAATGAGCATTTGTTTCCCCCTTCTATAAAATTAGGAAGGACTTTCCATAAGAGAAAGTTGGGTGTGGTTATCTGTAGGGAGACACAGCAGCAACAAGGGGGAAGATGGCTTATCTTCTTTATAAAAATGTTATAAATACTGGCAATAGGGTGATCTCTAATGATTGGTGGTTTTGTTCACGAAAGGAACATAGGAGTAGCAGTGGGTAGCCTGAAAGTTAGTGGACATCCGCTCATCCTGGGTGCAGTTTTGCTCCCAATTATTGCTCCTAATTTTCACGATGATCATTACTGATGGAAGTGGCAGGGTCCTCCAGTTTCACCCACCATTCAGGCAGCCAACCTGCAGCTGCTGTCCTGTGATGGGCAGAGCTCCACACCAACCCCAGAGCAAGACAGTCTGCTGCCTGTGACTACAGCAAGCGGGATCCATCTGTGTTACAGAAGCAATACTTCTACTGCGCAGTGCTTGGTGACTATTGCTTCTCTGTTCATGACCTTTCATATTCTCCAGCTCCCTCCATACAGAAAAACAGTGAAATTCTTGACAGGAGGAATCTCATTCTCATCTTGTTACTGATGAAATGACTAATGGACAGCAAGATTAAGTGAATTCCTCCAGGCCCCAGCGTCTATTTCCTGGGGTTTACAGACAAAGAAGAGGGAGCCACAAAAGCCAGACCGTCCAGTTTGTGGATACTCAGGCTGCTAAGTGCCCAGTTCAATTGCTTCTGGGTAATACCAACATAAAATGGCTTGTTGATCACAGCAGACATTCCCATTTTGCAAAAGCCAGATAGGCAATTCTGACAAGCACCACAAAGTCACTAATTAAATATTCAAAAGAAACAATTGTCTGTCAATTAAATATCTCCATCACTATTCCCTTTGAAACAAATTGAATTGCTAAATGACATGCAATTTTACAACTCATGGTGTCAATGTAATTAAACCATGAGGAAAAATTAAATATTAAATACCACCTAATAAGTAATTCTCTCAGTATGTGCTAAATCATTATTCATCATAGTCGTCTTCCTTCTCAGAGGTCACAGACCTCCACAAGCTATGTTTTCTATAAGAATTGCCATTATCTGATCTTGGGAGCCAAACAAACCAGGAAAGCATACAAATCCCCACATTCGCATTTACTGTAACTCACGGGAATAAAAATTTTACAGTTGTGAGGAACCTCAAAAATCATTTCATGGTGACAGACTTAGAACCGTGAGGAATTCATGCTGAGGCCAAGACAGGTGGAGTGGTCTGCATAAAGTTTCGCCACCACACCACACCAAAACCATACAATTTTACATTGGATATAAAATCTGAGGTTAGTCTTTTGACCATGGTTACATCAATCAATACAATGTGTGGTCCCCTGGCTCCATGGAGCAAGAACATTGTTATAAGCATTGCTACCATTTGGAATACAAATTTCGTTTTTCCTCTTCTTTACTACTTTTAACTCCTTGCCTTTGAAACTAGCAGTGTTAATTGAGATAAAGTAGCCTTAAAAGACCATCAAATCCAGAGGTAGCTTTGAAATGAGACAGATGTGGCTGAGAACCCCTTATTAGCACTATGACCAAAAGGGAAATGATGTAATACTCTGGGCTCATCATCTTTCGCGATGAGAAGGGAAGCAGCCATACTCATGCTAAGGCAATGGTTCAGGCATTTATTTGGGAAGCCTCTGCTGTGAGCTTGCCTTGGAATGTGCCAATGTCTAGCCCAGGAATATACACAAGGATGGAACCCGTCCTCAGAGAGCACATGTTTTAGTAGTAGAAACAAATGAAGACACCATAGTTCCAATTTTACCCACCAACTCCCATTCCCCTTTCAGGTCTTAATCAGGAAAAATTTCCTTATTTCAGTCCAAGTCAGAAACCAGGGCCAGGAGAGGCTGAGCCAAGCTAGATGCGTAAGATTCACTATGTCGCAGGGTTGGCTCCTGACAGCAAGTGCGTCTTTAAACTGTACCCTGGATGGCTTCCTAGCCTCATCCTAGTCATAGCCTGGCACCAAACATGTCACCTGGCTTAAAAGTACTTAACTCAGTTTGAAATGAGTCACATGCTTAGGTCATTATTTGATTGATGGCTGGCTTTCACTCTAGATTAGAACCCATTTAATAGCAGGACCATGTGTTCTTGTCCTCACCACACTACCCTACTGCTTGCATCCCCCCCAATACACACACACAGTGGTACTCCATACATATCTGTCAGAGGAGGGGCTAAATAGAAGTAAGAACTGATAAATGATGGGGGGGGTGTGTAAAGAGAAGGAGGAGAGCCCAGATTCAGGGACCTAAGCCCACCCGTGGAGTGTCAGGGAAACCATTGCAGAAAAGATGGGGTCTGTGCTGAGTTCCAAAGCCTTTCTCCCCAAACTAGATCTCCAGGTTGGCAGCATACAGCAAGAACCTGGGCACTCACTGGAAATGCATACTCTTGGGACCCCCTCCCTAAATCCAAAGGATGTACCAAGATCTCCAGGTGATTTCTCTGCATATTGAAATTAGCAAGCATTGGTCTGCCTTACACAGGTGTTTAGAAAGGTAAAGCCCAGGAAAGGACCCCTCAGGGCAGAGGACTCCACGGAAAAGGTGGTCAGTTTTAAAAATTAAGTTCTGATAAAAAATAAAATGTATTGTGTAATTCTATGAACCAGCCCAGATCTAAATATTCTAAATATTCCAAATATTCCCTGTCTCCTTCATCTCCTCAACAAGCTTCTGGTCTAGTGTTGTTATAATTCCTATTTACAGCTGAAGAAAGTGAGGTGGAGAAAGATTCAGCATCTTACTGGTGTTCTTAAGTTACCACTGGCAATCAACCCTCATCTTACCCTGGGCTCACACTCAAGTCCTCTCCTGTGATTTGGGTGGGTCTGGCTCATGGCAGCCTTCAATACATGTACTTCCCCCATTGAAAGAGTCTTGCCAAATTCCGTAGTGTCTGTCCACCCCTTGTCCCTTAAATACCTCATCTGAGCTCTGATTCTCAAACAAATAAGCACATGTGATTCTCTGATGAAACAAATGACATTCGTTTTTAAGCTGGCATGTGTCTTGGAGGAGGGCCACAGAGGAAGTTTCCTCAGCTGGTGATCCCTGGGTAAGTACTGGCAGACAGGAAAGGGACAAGATGACAGAGGAGCTGCCCCAGAGAGCAGATGCAGGGGTAAGCCAGCACAAGGTGTCCGGAAACTGGGGATGGGTTCAACTGTGGAACTTACCCTCAGGCACGAGGGGTGAGACTACTTGAGTTTGTTAGGCCTACTCCCTGGTGGGTGGAGGGGTAGCTTGGAGGAGCACAGGGAATGACATAGTTGGGTGATCATGGGGGCTTCCCTGGAACAACAAGGAGGAGGAGGATGGAGAGCTGTAGACTGACCCCAGTAATGGAAGACAGTACCATCAGGAATTCACACAGGAGTTGGGTGGGAGTCTGATGATTTTCGATTTGTTGAGATTGAGCTGCCTGTGAGACCCTTAACTGAAGGTGGCCAGAAGGTCACTAGATGGCCTGGTCTTAAACTTAGCTGAGAAAACTGGGCTAGAGATACAGGCTTAGGAGTAAGCAGCACCTAGATCCATGGTCAGTAATGGAGGGAGGGAGGGATTGTGCAGGGGAATGCATGGAGTGAGGTGACGAGGAGACACATAGAATGGAAATTTAAGGAGCCCCAACACTGAAGAAGAGAATTGAAATCTGAGAAGGAAGAGAACATAAGCCATACTAGACTATATCATAGAGACACAACCATGACTCAGGTACAACCTCTGCCTTAGAGAAGTTCATGGCCCAGCTGGCAAGGAAAACATGGAGACCAATGACAGCAGCACGTGGCAGGACAGATGGGCAGGGAAAGGGCGATGGCGTCAGAAAAGCAGGAATACCTAACTTGGTCTGGGGTCCTGGGAACCCTTCATGATCCTGAAGTTTCTCTTTGCTACTTACAAAACTCTTTAAGGCATAAAGATATTTGTGGCTGGGTGCCTGGGTGGCTCAGTGGGTTAAAGCCTCAGCCTTCATCTCAGGTCATGATCCCAGGGTCCTGGGATCAAGCCCCGAGTTGGGTTCTCTGCTCAGCGGGGAGCCTGCTTCCCTTCCTCTCTCTCTGCCTGCCTCTCTGTCTACTTGTGATCTCTATCTATCAAATAAATAAATAAAAATCTTAAAAAAAAAAAAAAAGATACTTGTGGCTGAAGAAGCCAAGGCCATTTGGCCAAAGTCGCTGGAAAAATATCACGGTAAAAATAGGATGAGAATTTGTTTTAAGGAAATGTACTTACAAGGTTTCAAAAATATCTCTAACTGGGTGCCTGGGTGGCTCAGTGGGTTAAGCCTCTGCCTTCAGCTCAGGTCATGATCTCAGGGTTCTGGGATCAAGTCCCACATGGGGCTCTCTGCTCGGCGGGGAGCCTGCTTCCTCCTCTCTCTCTCTCTGCCTGCCTCTCTGCCTACTTGTGATCTCTCTCTGCCAAATAAATAAAATCTTTAAAAAAAATTATCTCTAACTGTTCACTGGCAGAGCTCAGAGTTGGTCTCTGGCTGAAATGGTGTGGCAGGACCCCAAGGACTGCTTATGATGCCATTATTCACTTGGTAAAAGGCAAGACCTGTATCTGTCTCTTAATTAGAGGAGGAGGGGGACTATGTTCATTGGAAACTGACTGTTGGGAACATGAACACATCTTCCCATGTGCTGCCCACCACCAACAGGTGAGGAAAGTTCACCCAAAAGAGGGGAGTTTGACTTTGAACTTAAAACAAGCTTGCTGGGGGCTCCTGGGTGGCTCAGTGGGTTAAAGCCTCTGCCTTTGGCTCAGGTCATGGTCCCAGGGTCCTGGGATTGAGCCCCGCATCGGGCTCTCTGCTCGGCGGGGAGCCTGCTTCCTCCTCTCTCCCTGCCTGCCTCTCTGTCTGCTTGTGATCTCTCTGTCTGTCAAAGAAATAAAATCTTTAGAAAAACAAAACAAAACAAAACAAAAAAAACAAGCTTGCTGTTCTTGATTTTGACTTTGTTTCTTGAACTAATTGACAGTATAAAGGAATCAAGTGGGATAATGCCAAAAATGGAAGACTTAACTCATAACCTTTTTGGGAACTTCAAGAAGACTTTTTTTTTTTTTTTTAAGATTTTATTTATTCATTTGACAGACAGAGATCACAGGCAGGCAGAGAGACAGGCAGAGAGAGAGAAGAGGAAGCAGGCTCCCTGCTGAGCAGAGAGCCCGATTCAGGGCTCGATCCCAGGACCCTGGGATCATGACCTGAGCTGAAGGCAGAGGCTTTACCCCACTGACCCACCCAGGCACCCCAAAAGACTGTTTTAACTGCATTGTGTTCCAGTATCTAAAATCAGACTTGATCTAAGCAATGATCTATATACATGCTCAGAAAAGTTAACCAGTTTTGTACAATTCTCTCCCCTTAAAATGAGGCAGACCTGCCCCGCGGGTGTGGAGTGTCAGTAATGAGGTCTGAAAGTGGGAGAGCCTCTTGCCCATAGCTGTAGCTGTATGAAGCAGGTGGACATTGACAAGAGACCAGAAGTCAGGCCAAAGGGGCCATCTGGGGTGTGCTCAGGAACACTTGAGCACAGTGTGGATGTTGGGATTCAGAACCAAGGTACTGAAGAACCAAGAAGGAAGTGAGTGAGGTGAGCCCTGTGTTAGGACTCTTATTTTTTGACCCATTTAAAATTTTCACAAATGGACAAACACTTAATGGATATTCTAGGTGTCTCACTCTCCCACCTCTTTCTCCTTTTTCTTTCTTTTTTGACTTAAATGATCTAGATGATCACTTGGGATTTTTCTTCATGTTGTCTACTATAACATTTTAAACACACTTCTAACAAAAACTCGGCTTGGGGCTTCCCGCCCAAAGCACTTCAGAAGGAGGGAACTTTTGATGTGTTTTCTTGTTTCTCACTGACCTCCTCTTCTGAGTTCTGTCTTATTTTTTAGAGAAACTAATTTCTCTTCTCTCACTGATTACTCATTCCCTGCTGATAACTGTGTGATTCAGGGGGTGGGCAGGGGAAAGGAGGGAGTCATGTAGCATTCATTCATTCCATTCGTTTAAAAGTACTGTGCTCGGAACTGTTTCATGGGCCAAGTGCTCTGCTACATGCTTGGAACTCAGAGGTAAGACGCTGCCCTTGACCTCAAAGGGCTCCCAGGGAATGTTATGACATTGCTGTGACAGGGAACAAAGGCAGAGTGTACAACGTACGAAGGAGAGGTTATCGAGCTTTGCCTAAGCACCTGGTCTGCCTACCTGTGGGTGGGGATGGGTTTTCTGGAGCTCCCAAGTTTTTAGCTGGGGTCACTGTAAACACAGACCAACTGGGCATGCCCAGAGCTGCAGACCAGCCTGACCCTTGCCAGCACGAGGCAGACACTCCCTCCTGCCACATCGTCCAGTCCAGGCTTGGGATGTATTCAGTTTGTGGTAAGAAACTACTTAAGTAATCAATCCTTTAGCCCTTTCTTGGGTCCCCATACACTCTCTTCACTACGATGGAACATCCATTCCCATCCATAACGCCTTCTAGAGTCTGACCTTTCCTTTCACACAACTCCTAAAAGAAACTCACCACACCTTTGATTTTTCATGCTTTAGAGGTCTGTAGGGGAAAAAAAGCCAGAGACTTGTATCTATATAAAATATTTACAGAATGCAGTGTTCTAGATGTGTATTTTCTAAAAGATTTATTTATTTATTTATTTGAGATAGAGAAAGAGAAAGAGAGAGAGCAGGAGAGAGGCAGAGGGAGAATCTTTCAGGCAGACTCTCCATTGAGCAATGAGCCTGAGGCAGGACTTGATCTTACCACCCATGAGATCATGACCTGAGCTGAAACCAAGAGCTGGATAATTAACTGGCTGAGCCACCCAGATGCTACTCCAGATGTGTTTTAAGAACCAAGTACAGGGGTTCCTGGGTGGCTCAGTGGGTTAAGCCTCTGCCTTTGGCTCAGGTCATGATCTCAGGGTCCTGGGATCGAGCCCCGCATCTGGCTCTCTACTCAGCAGGGGACCTGCTTCCTCCTCTCTCTCTCTGCCTGTCTCTCTGCCTACTTGTGATCTCTGTCAAGTAAATAAATAAAATCTTTAAAAAAAAAAAAGAACCAAGTACAAACCTCCCTGCCTCTGCACCCAGAGTCACAAACTCCCTCCCAAATTCCATTCAAGTATTACCCTCATTAGAGCAACAGCCTTGACTATCCAGAACACAGCTATGTCCCAGAACCTAGAACCCAACAGGCAGTCACAAATATTTGTTGAACAACTTAGCTATTCAATCCTCATTCTCCCCTTCTTCCTATGCAATCCTGAGTTTTTGAGATGCAGTAAAATCTCATCTATTTTTGCCACCCTCTCTTACCCTGGAGTGGCTATGTGTCAGTATTCTGGTTCCAGAAATGTAAGCAGATGTTATTGGGCAGGGATCCCAGAAGAGCTCCTAAAAGGGCAACCTCTTCATTGGCAAATGTTCGTCGACCATCTTAACCTTTTGCCTTTTGCCCTCTTCTTTTTCCTGCCTGCAAAGAGGCCATGATGGCTTGGAGAAAAACACCCAGTGGCTTTCAACTGACCTTAAGGAAAAGTCCTTCTGGTATGGAATCTACTTTAGGCCATCCCTGATGGGTTGTTGTACAAATTTCCTTTAAAGAATCCCTATGACAGGGAGGTCATCAGTTCAAAAAGCAGCCCCCCCCAGGCAGGTCTGTTTGTTATAAAATCTTGGCTTTAGATGAACCCAAATCTCTCACACTATAGTGACCATCAGTTGATCTTTATTCTGTCCCAGGGGAGACACGTAAAATAATGAGTCTCTCTTCACTGTGATAGCACCCCACATATCTGAGAACACCCACCATATCTCTTCTACATCCCATATCCCTAGGCTTCTGATGGTTCTTCCTTTTTACTTGGTCTTGTTCTGTAAATTGTTTATGCTGCATCTCATCTTCCCATGTTCTAAGTTAAAGAAATACATATATTTTGATTATGCACCCCCTAATCCTTGGTCATCCCTGTTTTATAAGCAATCATGTGTATTCAGCACGTAATCATAAAAAGAAAAAAAAAAAAGAAGATTTTGAAATGGTTTCCTCCAGTCAGCTGGAAAGCTAGCTGACACAGGATAAGATGTGCTGTTTACCCAAGGAAATGGTGATAGTTTTTGTTTCATGTGAAAATTTCATACTGGTAAACACTCTACATCGAGAGGGCAGTTTTTAAAATTTCCTCCTAAAAAAACCCATAAATGAGATTTGATTTCCCATCTAGCTCATGTCCCTCACCATGCAGAATTTTATCATTTCCTGATTTGGGGGAATTTTACGCCTCAGAGACATTATGGCATAGAGGCACCTGGGTGGCTCAGTAGGTTAAGCCTCTGCCTTCAGCTCAGGTCATGATCTCAGGGTCCTGGGATCCAGCCCCGCATTGGGCTCTCTGCTCAGCAGGGAGCCTGGTTTCCCCTCTCTCTCTGCCTACTGCTCTGCCTACTTGTGATCTCTCTCTCTCTGTCAAATAAATAAATAAAATCTTAAAAAAAAAAAGACGTTATGGCATAAAAGACAGGAGGACGTGGGACAGAAGGGGAAGAAACTCCCAGGAGGTAAGGAATGTGTAAGATATTGCATCTATGAAAATACATGATCTTGCGAATTGAAATTCAAATATCAAATCACAGCTATCCAAGAAACAAAGACTGGCAGGTTTATCCGACAGTGCGCTGAGTTATAACCCCAGTTCATTGGTTGGGGAGGTGGTCACACGGTTGCATTTCAGATAGCATAGCTTTTATTCCTACCAGCCTGTGGCCTGGCCTCCCTCGGAATGTCTGGCAACTCAGTGGTTAATTAATCTACCTTGCTCTTTCTGTACCCTGCAGGCCTGACAGTGAAATCTTGCAGTGAGAAGATCTGGCTTCCAAGAGCTGCTTAACTGACCTGACTCCTTAAAATAGGCTTTCATAAACAAAACGCACATGATATAATTTGAGTGTGTAAGTCCAGTTACATTTCCTGGGAAAGCATAGGGCAGATGGTCGGGGTGTCCACTGCTCTGCCATGGCTGGCTGGGGGAGGCGTCATTCCTACACTCAGGCCCCGAGAAAAGCCAAGCACAAAATTACTTCCAGGAGCCATCCTCTTGCTTAACTAAGGTTCAAAGCTATGTACCATAGAAACCTGCCAACCTTCAGTTTCTGTTACCTTGATTTCCAGCCCAGAGAAAACAAAGAACACGCTTCAAAATCCATACGTCGGGGCTCCTGGGTGGCTCAGTGGGTTAAAGCCTCTGCCTTCAGCTCAGGTCATGTTCCCAGGGTTCTGGGATCGAGCCCCACATCAGCCTCTCTGCTCAGCAGAAACCTGCTTCCTCCTCTCTCTCTTTGCCTGCCTCTCCATCTACTTGTGATCTCTACCTGTCAAATAAAAAAAATTAAAAAAAAAATCCATACATCAGGTGAACTGATAAGTTGTTCAACTGAAGATTCTGGACCTGCTGGTTTCTTGAAGGGTTACTATTGTGCCCACTTGTGGAGAAGAGGAAAGGTTTGAGAGGGCTATTGCAAGCGTCTCTTATGTTCTGAAAATAAACCCATGTAGGATCAACTAAAAGAGATACACTTGTGAAATGAATAAATTAGTATCCCAAGAAATATTTAGACAACAGTGAAATGTCACGGCAGCATCATTGTAGTAGTATCCTCTGATTACACGTTACCAGCAGCACTGAATGTGGGATAAGCTTTTTTTTTTTTTTATCTTTCCTTTTTATACTTGGTTTCACTTATTTTTGATGCGCTCTTACAATGCTGTCAGTCATCAAGGTGTAAATATGACTAATGCATTTGGCCTACTTAGCATGACATTGCAACAGCTGCCCCAGAAGGAAAAGTCCTCCCAGCCTTCCCGGTTATGATCTAATTATGCTCTGACCCACCGATACCAGTCAGGTGACATTACCGGATATGAAGGAAAACAAATTCATCATTCAGTCTTGCAGCGCACACAACTTACAGTCATTTTACAACTGTCTCTAAATACATAGGCACCAAGCCTATTTGCAACTCTAGGGCCAAGGGGTACAGGACAGGGCTGAAGGGATTTAACTGGTCACTCCAGCAGTCATTAAAAATATCCTTTGCAAAGCCTACATCTCTATCACCAAAAAAAAAAAAAAAAAAAAAAAGGGTGGGGGGAGGAAGGAAGAGATTGAAGGAGGAAAGGAAGGGTTGGGGGAGGGAGGGAGGATTAGAACCAAAAAGGACAGTCTCTGGGCATTTTTCACAAGAAAGAAAAAGTAATATTTCCATTTCCTTGCATTCAGAGGAAACTCTTGGGAATGGTGACAGTCAAATCTCATTTTGAAACACATTTTCCGAGACATGCTGGGGACACTGCAATTAGTTTTTTAAGCCTATATGAATTTGCTGAAGGAAAATGTACAGAAACGGATGTATTTGGAGTTTTTAAAAAATGCACACCATAGCTAGCAAGGTGAGTTAAATAGAAGCCCAGTTACACTCATTTAACGGATATTTTGTGTTTTGAAGTAAACACTTACATTGATACTAACCACCAAATTGGGGTGATTTAAATTATGTGCCATTTGGTGTATGTGCATTAAGTAGTCCTACAATTCCTTTGATTTGATTTGAGTTAGCAGATTTAGACAAAGAACACAGAATATACACTTATGTTTAAATTTCACAAATGAGGGGAGAGATATTGATGATTCTATTATACTGACTCTATGTTTACTGTGAAGCCAATCCTTCATGTAAATAATCAGAAATACATTCTTTATATGTTTTAAAGATTTATTTATTTTGAGGGAGAGAGTGAGAGCATGTGCGTGAACACCCAGGGGGAGAGGCAGAGAGAGAAGGAGAGAGAGAGAGATAATCTCAAGCAGACTGCCCCCCGCTGAATGAGGAACCACTATGGGGCTAGATCTCACTACCTTGAGACCATGACCTGAGCGGAAATCAACAGTCAGACACTCAACTGACCAAGCTACCCAGGTTCCTCTAAATCAGTAGGAATGATTCGAAAGCATGTACAAAGGCCGCATCTCACCTGACCCCCACCAGCTCATACCATTAACCACTATATTACCCAGCACAAAATGAATTTTCTCCTAAAGGATTTTTCAAAGGCCAAATTAAGCTAAAAGTCCCTCATTATTAGTCAAATTTAATGATCATGATTTAATTAGTATTTTTTCTGGCTCTAGCCTCTATTGTTTGATGGGATTTGTGTAAGACAGTAAAGAAAATGCTGCATGGAAATTCAGATCTGACAGCATGACCTTGAGCACTACCTCATCTGGATTTGCATACCTGGCTGCTTTTGCTCCTAGAGGTATCTTGGAGAAATCCCCTTTACTCTGACACTTCTGCTTATCGGCCTCACCAAGAGGTACAGAAGACTAATTAGCCACAAGCTTTAACATTTCAGAATCCCCGAGGGGAAATATAATGCAGCTATCTTTCTGGTTAAATATTGCTGCCTCTCAGCTTTCCAATAACTAAATGATCTTCACCATTTTATCACTAATGAGCTGAAGAATGAGAACAAGATGAGTTTCAAATGTTAGGTAGCTCACATTACCATCACCGGCAATTAAGATTGAGTAAAATGCAAATTACAGCGACAGTTTTTAGGATTTACCTGAGCCACGAAAAAACCTGGCAAATAAGACCTCAGTATTAATATTTTATCCATACATATTCCTTGATTTTGTAATCAAGTTTTAGATGGATAAAGTGAACTGGCAGGATAAACAATTTAAGAGGTGGAGAAAAAAATCCTGTCATCTCTGGACAAAGGCACTACTATTGGCGACCTGAATGATGTCCATGAAGCAGATTTAACTTGAGGTAGATGAAGTATCCCGAGGAAGGAATGGCTGCAGCCCTCTAGTTACCTATAACTGAGTTTTGTCAGGGTGGATAGAAAAGCAACCCTTTGAACTGAGCTCTGAACCTTCTGAAAGTTCCTCATATCTCCAATGCCACTTGGGACCTAGAACATACATGGGTGGTCCTATATAATAGGATAATAGATTATCCTATTATATATCATATAGGATAATATCCTATATAATAGGATAATACCCCTTAGTTTGGGGGGGAAGTCTATGAATTAAGTCTAACGGTTCACTGAATGGAGAAAACATAAGCTATCTCTGTGCTGATGGCAAGGAACCTCCTGGGTAGCCGTTTTCCAGTTGTATCTTGTGTCCACAGTGGAAAGCATATGATGATTTAAATGAACACAAGGCTCTGTCTCTTCACATAGGGCATCTGCAGATATTTGCAGCTTCGTTGTTACCCTATCAAATCGCGGATGTAGTTTCCACCAGGAGGAAAGGAACAGAAACAGGTTCTCATAGCTTGGGTTAGGCAAGGGAAGGCAATCATTGACTCATTTGTTACTTTTGAAAATGGCATTTTCAGTAAGTGAAACAGTTGTTGAGGTGTGTTCACTTTACACTCTGATGTAGCTTCTTGCTTCTTGAAAATGCTAAGTTAAATGTGAGCCATTCTCTGATGGGAATCAAGATGAATGTGGAGAAAGATGATATTCCAGCATCAACGGCCTTTACTTGACAAGTTTGTATCCCGCTGAGCAAGATGATGAGCTAGCCACAAAAAGCCTATGCCTAGAAAGTCAAACATTTTTCTCTCATGGTTTCCCTTTGGTTTTTTTTCATTAAATGTTCATTCGTGTGCTATACTGGGTATTGCCCTCCTGAGTGGTGAAGCAGGTACTCCTTAGTCTTGAGTCAATTCAAATGTGGGTTTGGAAAGAAACACTCAGAAGGTTTCTTAAGAAAGAATGACTTTGGAGCTAGGATTTGAATCATGTTCTCACCACTTGGGCTCACCATCTTTGGGATATATCTTTAAAGTTCCCAGGAATTTGTTCTTTCTTCTATGAAATGAAAATGAAGGATACCATCTGTTTGACATCATTAGATGTGATAATATATGTAAAGGCCCTTAGTTACATGTAAAGCATTGGGCCAGTGTGAAGGATTATCATTGCGCCTTGGTTTTGCCAAAGGCGTTTATATAAAAAATACTGCTTAATGCACATGTAGTTCACATGTGATTGTGCACATAGAAATCTTTTACCAGTGCAATGTGAGGGGGCTTGGATATTTTATAGTATTACCTTTGCATTGGACAGTCTTGTTCATTCAGTGTGTGTGTGTGTGCTGAGTACCTGCTGGCTGTCTGGCATTTTTCTAGGTGCTGAGGATAAATTGGTAAACACATAGATGTCTATGCCCTTACGTGGTGTTTATGTTCCTGTGGGGGTGGGGGTGGGGGAAAAACAGAGCAAATAAAAACAAATGAGATTATTTCAGATAGTGAACGTGCTCAGGAGAAAACAGAATAAGCCAAGCACTAGGGAGCAGCATGCAAACAGAGTCCAGAATAATGAGAATGTCTCAGTCATGGAAAGACCTGGGGAAAATCATTTTAAGTGGCAGGCACAAAGGCTAAGAAGTGGGGAAAGAGCTCAGGATCTCTGAAAGCGGAGAAAGGTACCGTGTATTTGAAGCCTGAGGAGGAGAAGAGAAGGAAACATAATTAGAGAGAGAAGGAGCAACTTGTTTGTAAGGGGACCGAGTGACCCTGGTAAAGAGTTAGGGTGTTAATCTAATTTCTATAAGTGGTCATTAGCAGGGCATGCCTTGTATGTTCCCAAACAGGGAAAACTAAAAGGTACCTATTCAAAAATCAGAGATGTTTTAAAAAGCAATTAATTCTCCACGTCACTCACCTGCAAGATCTAAGGAAGAAGTTTGGACCTCTAGAGGGCGCCAAAGGAAAACATTTTGTAGCCTAACCCACAAAGGTCTTTTCAGCACCTGAAGCTAGAGAAGAGCGCTCAGGCTGTTGGCTACAAGTCTGGTAAAAGCTGACTCCACTGGGAAACCGCAGTTCATCTACAATTTCTACCCAAACAGAGAGTCAAATGAGCTTGGTTTGCATGTACCTGGACCTTGGTTTTCAAGTGAAGGACTGTTTATCATGGGATGGGAGTGGGAAGACATTTTGGGGTTATTTTTAATCTTCTCCCATCTGGTAGTATTTGAGTAGAGCATAAAACAAATATGAAGCCAAAATTTACTTTCTGGATTCATTTGGCAAGCAAAGCGTCTCTATACTTAGAACCTTGCAAATATTCATCATTTGCCACTTGGGATGTTGTTATTCTAAATACTATCCCAAACTCACTTGATGAAGTCTCTGCGATGTGTGCTAAGGAAAGTTACCGCATGGAAAGCGGTGGGTGATGACCAATGGGATTTTCTGCAAATGAGCAGATACCTATCCTATATCATGAAAACAACTCACAGTGAAAAAAATAAAGGAAAAGAAGGAGGAGAAGGAAAAAGAGGTGGATGAGATGCGGAAGGACAGTCTGATGATGCAGAGATACATAAAGAAGAAAATGCAAAAAGAGGGCTTGGAAGAAATTGAGACTTTCAAAGGCTAGCAGTTTTCAGAGCCACGTGTGAAGACTGAGAAACACAGTTCTGAAGACATATTTTACACAATCACAAACTGAGAGTTTTTCAGATGGAGGTATTAAAGGTTCACGGTAATTTCAAGAAAGCATTCATTACCATCTTATTAAGGCCAAGTTCAGCTGGTCAGCCCTTACTCACAGAGGCTCTCATCTCCACATTTCATGCTTGATGATCACAGCCATGTACTTTATAATACTCTGCTCTGCTCAGGGAGACTTCAAAAAGCACTGTAAAAGCAGCCAACCAGATACGTAACCTGAGCAAATGGATACAGAGCCATCAGAGAAGAGCAAGAATCCCAAATCCACTAGAAACCCAGGAGGTCGATGATGGGTAAAGGGCTCTATAGGTGCCAGCATTCCAGAAACCACGAGCAAATTTCAGAGGTGTTGTACCTGGTTATTCAACAATGTCTTCAAACCCGAACACAAGGAAGAGGAGTTTTTAAGCTTCCAATAGAGCAGAGTGGCTGAGGCTGAGCATGGAGCAGGAACATGCGAAGCAGGCCCCCGCCCAAGCACCCATGTCAGCCTCCTGTGTGGAAACACTTCCGCTGACATGTTTCTCACTTTTATGGAGAAACCCCCAAATTTAATCTCCTGCTATCTATCAGACATTTGGCAAATGAAGTGTCAGACCATTAATTATCTATTGATTTTAATGAATTTCAACAATAAAGTCATCATCCATCTTCTCCTTCACAGACAATGGGAACTCTGTTCCCAGAAACACATCCCTATTTAATGGGAAAGACAGGAAGAAAGGAAGAAAAGAGATCGGAGGTCGGGTACCACTTAAATATTTCAGACCATCTATATCAAAATGCCCTTTATCAATTAAGCAAAACTTGCATTCTTTGCCAAAGACACTTCCCTCCCACACTACCGGCCCGAGATGAGGCTGATCTATGCAAAGCACTGGGTTCAGATCCTATAATAAGAGGAGATACCATCTTAGGACCCCAAGGCAGTAAAGAATTCCCAAGTAAAATACGTATCTTGGAACCGTCTGAAGGACTGGATGATATAACATAGGTAGGATCCCCACCAGCAATTGCTATGTGTTCAACAAATGCTATTGCCTTCCAGAACTGAGGGTTTGTGGCACAGAGATACACGGAAACCCAACTCTGAATCCCAGAGTCCCTTACCACATCCTGCTGTGACTCTTGTGAGTAAAAGCTGTTAAAGGAATGGTTAAATTGGGATGCTTCTCCTCCTCTCTAGAGACTACAGACCCTGGGGGATGTATGCAGAGGAGAAAGAAGGTTGTTTCTTAGCTGATTGTCGGAGAAGAATTACTCACAGAAGCAGAAGAGAAGAAGGGCAGGGCTGGAAGAAACTTTAGAGGTCATTTAGTTCCAACTCTACGATGAGCGAAATGCCATCCCACCAACACCGAGGACCTCCCAAGTAGGAGGCACTAAGCCAGTCGAGGAGAGGGGCCTCCGGAAAACTACTTCTAAATAACCCCGGGGAGTGGGCAGGGGAGGGGGGAGAGCAAGGCAGGCAGGAGTTACCTGGTTGACGGAAATGACAGCCAGTCGAGGAATGGCCGCCTGCAGGGCCACCTGCAGCAGAGAGGTGCCTAGGCCGGCCAGGATGGCCCAGGTGAGCGGCAGCGGCAGCATGCTGTAGGTGGCGAACAGTGTGAAGAGAACGTAACCGATGCCATCACCCAGAAGCCCGTAGCCAAGGCCTGCTGCCAAGATCTGGGTGGTCATGGCCACCCAAGTGACCACGCCACTGTACTGCAGGTACGTGTGCGAGGTGGTGTCCTTCCTGACCACCACCAGGGCGCAGATCACCACCTCGATGCCAGTGAAGAAGCCCAGGAGGATGCCCTTGAGAGGGTCCATCGGGGCCGAAGCCAGGCTCAGGTGGAGGACCAACAAGGTGAGTTTGGTCAGCACGTCCAGCACATTCATTACCACCTCGGATTTGCGCCTCTGGCCCAGGAAATAGCGCTGGTAGAGGCGCTCCAGATCCCGGGACTTGAAGGAGTTGCGCAGAGTGGGGAAAATGACCCCTCGGTAGCTGTAGCCCCCGTTGAGGAAGAAATCCGAGTTGCTCGGGGCACAGTCGAGGTGCAGGAAGCCCAGATCACCCCCGCCCCCGCTCCCGCTGCCGCTGCCGCTCCCGCTGCGTTCCGGGAAGACTTTGGTGCCTCCGGTACTGTGAGCTCTCTCCCCGGGGCCCAGCGAGTAGAGGGGCAGCGCCGATTCGCCGGACAGCTGCGCCGCGTGATGGTTGGGGCCGCCGCCTGCAGGGTCCGAGGCTTTGCCGGAGCCTCTACTCCCGCTGCTGCCGCCGCTACCCCGGTGCCCGTGAATGAAGCGCTGCTCGGTGATATGCCTCACCGCCGTCTGCCACAGCAGCCGCTGCGGCCGAGAGCCGCTCCCGCCGTCGCCGGCCGGGGGCGTCGGGTGGATGGTGTAGAGTTCCTCGCTGCCGCTTAGGCAGCGCACATCGGAGAGCTCCATGGCGCCGGGCCGCAGGCGGGGAGGCGCAGAGCACGAAGGAGGCAGCTGGGGGGAAGGGTCCCAAAGACCCCACCGCGGCCTGGCGCGAGCTCGGCGGCGAGCCCTGGTATCCCCGGCCGCCCGGTCGCGCGAGCCTTGAACAGGAGGCCCGCGCGTCAGGTCATAGTGCTCCCCGGGGCAAAGGGAGTCTGGAAGATCGCCGCAGACCCCTGCGTCCTTGCGCGCCGCCCTCCAGACAAACAGCGCAGCTGGGGTGGGAGGGTGGTGTCCGCAGAAGCCGCGGCGCTTTGAGCCACGCAGCCCCCTTCTCGGGCTCAGGCTTCTCGGCCAATCCTCGGCTCAGCGTCTTGGCGCAGCCTTTGCTCTCCAAGAGGCGCCTGGGCGCCGTGCTCCTTTCTGCTGTGCTCCGGGTGGGTCCTGGCTGCGGCACTGGGCTCGGGACACCCACGACTCGGCGGCTGCAAGAGGACTGGCTAAGGGTAACCCGCTGCGGCTGCGGGTGCGAAGTCAGCCGCTGTGGCTGGAGCAGAGACCTTCGGAGAACTCCATTGCGCTGGGATGGGGAGCGGGGCGGAGCTGGGGGCGGGGGCAAAGAAGGGGGAGGCGTGGGGGACCAGGAGGTGGCGGGGTGCCCCGCGGAAGGTTGAAGAGGTGGTATCCTCGGGACTCAAAAGTCACCAAACAGTTAATTTGGAGCAGGGGGTGTGCTGAGGCTCCCTCCTCGGCTCATCTCTGGCTGTCTCCTCTTCCAGCTCGAGGACTGACCGCGCGGCGCTGGCTCTGGCCCGTCGCATCCCGCGGGGAAGGGGGAGGGCGGCAGGGTCCCAGTCGCGGTTAGAAAGCGAGGCCAGCCCTTCCAGTTGTGCTTCCGAGGAGTCGGAGCCCACAGTTCCTATTCCCTTCACTTCGCTCTTCGGAGTCCGTTTGGCCCAGAGCTGGGAGTCGGGGGCAGGGAAAAGTGGGGAGGGCTCCGAAGCCAACAGCTCTGAGATCGCTGAGAAGCCACCGGTGCGGATCCCTGACGCTAAGAACCGAAGCTTGGCGGGTGCGGCGCATGTAAGGTTTGGACGAGGAGGGAGGCCGGAAACCGCGAGGAAGTCGACTGAGAGGCCACGGGACCCAGGGACGCGCCTCGTGCCACCCTGGCGCTCTGAAGCGCGAGGCGGGCACCCGGCAGCGGGGAGGAATTTGGAGACCTGTCAGTTCGGTCCGACACCCGCGGGGACTTAAACCCGCCCTCACTCAAGCCACGCCCCCGGAACCAGGTGGGGGTGGTGGCGGTAAGCTGGCACCCAGATCTGTCCAGGACGCCCCAGGTCTTGGAGGTAGCAACACGCACAGGCCGGCGTGGGTGAGGACGACAGCGGGCGCCCCGGCCTCTCCCCGCGCGAGTATCCAGCGCTCCAGCTGGCCGCTCGGGCCGGTTCCTCCGCTATTTTTTTTTAGGCACTGGCTTGGGTCCTCGGCAGGTGCAGAGCCAGGACTCGTAGGCCGCTCTGCCCACGGACTCCTAAAGCCCAACGCGATGAAATAGAGGGTCTCCTTTCCGTCCTCCCCACCTGGGCATCTTTTGGTGATACCAGCTCTCTGGCTTAAAGCAAGAAGCCGCAATTGTAGAGACGGCTTCTAGCAAGAGCGTTTGCTACACCAATCCCGAGGACTGGAGGGCTCGTCCTCTGAGTGCCGCGCACTCCCAAGTTTCTCCCTGCTTACAATAGGAGGAGAGGGGGAGGACGTGGGAGAAAACATTTCCAGCAGCCGGCTCAAGCCCGGGTTTCGCGCCCTCCGGGTTCCGCGCCCCGCCAAGCGGAAGCGCCCGGTCCGGGTGCTGCAAGTTAAGTGTGGTAGCGGCAGTCCCGAGCCCGGCTGCAGGTGCTGGAACCGCGGCGGCCGCTACGTCTGCCACCGCAACTGCGGCTGCAGCCGGTGGAGCCCGGGCCCTGAGCACAGTCAGCTGATGGCCAATGACGTCAGGCCCTGGGCGCTTTCTCAGCTCCCCGTGGCGTCCAGTGAAAGCCCAGAAGACCGCCTGGCTGCCCCCCTTAGCATTCCAGAATGAGAGATTTCCCCCGCTCCCCCGAGGAGAAACTCCCCTCTCTCTGCCTGCCCTGAGTGGGGAATAGCTTTGAATGGCTCCCTTCCCCAACCACATACTCTATCTATCTCCAGGGTTATTTGGGTTCACTGTGTCCCAGAAACACGAGATTTAATTCTTTCCTTTTTATTCTTTTTTATTCACACACATGGTTTTCGCTTTAAATCCAGAACTGGTCCACTGCCTTGTACAGAGAATCCCAAGAGAGAAGACGACTGACATTTCCCCCTATCCCTTAACAGTAGATTTCTGGGATGTAATATACACCCTGAAAAACTCCTTTAATACTAGGCCTTTAGAGTCGTAGTTGACCATCTCTCAAGAGAACAAAATTAAATGCTCAATTTTAAACAGAAAGAAAGTTGGTTCTACTTTTAGGCCAGTCTGTGGGTGAATTAATTTAACTATAAAGATCTCCCATAGTAGCTGTCCCACTCCCAAGAGTCTGGAGGTAAAGGGCAAAGTGCACTCCAAAACTCAGTTTTGAAGTTATCTAGACATGAATGAAATCAGTCCAGAAAAGAAACACTGCTTGCTTCTCCCTTTCTAAATTGCTTGGACTCACCTGCATCCCCAGGTCTCCTGAAATTCTGGCAGGTAATAAGTGTCTTGACTTGAGGAGGGAGCCCAAAGAGGGCAGAAGGCTGGTGGGGGAGGGAGGCAGGTTCCTGCATACCCTATGCCAGAATGTGTGCCCAGCTGTATCCTCTCTCAGGCATTGCCCCAAGTCATTTGTGCTAATGACCGTATTAGTAAACTTGGCAGTGGAAGACACCTCTTTATTTTCTCAATCTTTCTCCTTGGGAGCCTGAGAACTCAGCCTGAATAAATGAGGGGCTGAATGCAGATGGAACTTTCCTATGAAAATCTTCCTCCTGGACATATCCCAGGATGATTTATTCAGCAACAAAGAAGGCATGCCAAGGAGGGGGAGATTGGACCCAATCAGATAAAATGACTCAGGCTGATGAATGAGCATAGCCCGCTACATTAAAAAAAACAAAAACAAAAACAAAAACAAAAACCAAAGAATTTAATGAACTCAGGTTGAAACTAATGTATCAGGGAGAAAACGTTGCATCTGGTCGACTCACTCCTCTGGAATTTCCTTTGCTGTTAAGGGATGTTAGAACAGGTTATTTTAAAAGAAGAGCACGGAAGGCAATTGGATTCAATTCTTCTTTTGGAGGCAACACAGTGCCATTCAGTCCCCAAAGCATTTTGTTTTCCAATGACAACTTTACCTTTACACAAATATTGAAAAGTTTTTTGAAAGATGCAAACCACCAAATGATTATCACTTAAAACAAGTTAACATACTGCTTTGAGGCTACAATGGGCCTCTCATCATGCTTTCACTTGTCCCCTGTCTATTTATTATGGGTGGGTGTTGGCTATGTTCAGGGACAGTACTTCTCAAATTCACATCTTTTTGTGCTCAGAGGAAGCCTTCTCTTGGAAAGGCCCCGTGTCTTCCTCTCTCCCCCTGCCATTTCCTTCCTTCAAAATACTACTCATCTCATCCTGCAAAGCCTGGGCAATGTCTCTGTGCAAATCCTTTCCTGATATTCCCAGTGAAAATTAAGAACTGTCTTCTGTGAAAGAAGCTTCCATGAGGAAGCATTGCTAAAAGGGTCACTCAAAATAGAGTCAGAAGAATCTGAAGGAAGTAGAGCCTAGGCTCATCCCCTGTTGTAGTTCTCAGAACTTTCGGTGTTTGTCAATTGCAGATCTACCACCTTTTAGAACACATCCTCCTACTTTGGACTGAAATAGAGAAAATGTAACACCTGTTAGCCAAATATCCAGCCATGTATAGAAAGTCCCTTCAAACTCTGCCAGCACCAATCATAATTCTTTCAAATCAATTTATATGGGTTTGTGGGTTTTGCCTCTATAAACCTGTACACCACTCTCACATTTCAGGGCACATGTTTGACTCCTGTGGATTCTGTGTCTTATGTATCTCTTGGATTGCAATTCCTAAGAATGCAAATAAACATGTTTGGTTGCTTTAGTCTTGTTGTCTTCTTGGTGGACACTTCTCTTTTGTCAGCCAGTCTATTCTGCTAGTGTGGCACTTACTATAGGGACTGGCTCTGTCCCATTTGTTCACCCAATTGTCTCTCACTTCTCCCCATGAAGCAGTGAACTCATTGAAGGAGAGAACTGATTTTCCTTGGGCCTATAACTTCCAGTTTCTAGCAACTAGAGTATTAACCTTAAACATAAAGCCGTGAGTTATTTTACCAGGAGAAAATGGGTTTACTTAGGAATAACAATTTGGGACATGCAAACTATGGAATAAGGTAGGCCAGTCCAACAAACAAAGGAGAAGAACATTATTTTATGGAGAAGAAGGAGGAAATTGGGAAGGGTTGTTTTGAAAGCAAGTCCATTGGAGAAAGGCAAGAGTTTAGGGTGATGTTAGTTTCTTATGGGTAAGTTGCTGGGGTAGTGGATTTCTTGAAGATTGAGTGTAGGTCTTTCCAGGTTGTGGGCTTGGAACTGATCATTTTTTCCTGTCGATGAGTCTTCTGTTGGAGCCTATTATTACAATTCTTTCTGTAGTTCTGTTTCTTCCTGGTATGGCTCCCCCCTCTAGCCCCCCTACTCAACTTCAGTGAGGTTTCCCTTTATTAATTTTCCCAAGTGTACATGAAGATAATAAGATTAACAACAACTTATTGAGCACTTAAGATCTTTATGAACATCTTATTTAAGCATCACAGCAATTCTCTGAGTTAAAGAGAATAAAATGCTATTTCTATTTTACTGACTAAGATACCCAGGGTCCATGCAGCTAAGTAACTTGCCTGGGATCTCATGGTTAATAGATAACAAAATTCCAGCAATTAAATTTAGATCGTATAATTCTAGCTTTCACATGCTTAATAAAAATGCTGTCACGAGTAGTCAACAAATGTTGACCTAATTTAAATAGGACTGATAGAAATGAAACTGTCAAATACATTTGGACTTTCCAAATGCAAATTAAGTACGAGATTTCTGAGAAATTCACCCTTTGAGAAGTCTGGTAGCATGACCGGAATGGCAGATACAAGTAAGAGAACTAATTCTTGTTTGGGTAGAGGGTCTGTTAGTTTTTTGGGCAGTTCAAGCCACAGACACTATTTTTATGGTTTTTGAAAAAGCAGTTTTTCATATAATGGATTTAACCAAAATAGTTACTTTGGTCTATTTTACTTCCTCTGGGTGGTCCTGGGGGAAACATCCTCTTGCTCTATTAGAAAATAACATTGTTGGCTTTATGATGTTGATGCATGCCACTGGCCTGTTTACAGTAGATACCTTTAAGAAAAGGAAATTTATTTCCCTCCAATGCATCTTTGACTTGGTAGGTTAAGTATAGTAATATATAAATTTAAGTTTTATAAGCGCTGGGCCCTTTGCAAAATACCCTTAGGAGCACTGACACTGAAGACATAAAATATTCACATGTAAAAGAAAAGATGGACTCGGTTCAGGAAGGGGACCTGAAACCAGAGAGATCCTGTTTCCAAGGGGAAGGAGGGTGTTTGTGACAGGGCAGCTTCCAAAGTTGGAAATCCTTAAAGGAAAAGTACGTGAAATTTGCTAAGAGGTACATCTTAAACGCACACCACACACAAAGAAAAAACAAAGCAAATGGTAAAAGCATGAGGCAATGTATGTATTAACTACTGATTGTGATGGTGACCTCACATTTTATATCAATTTTTACAATTTTTAAATATGCACATTTTTAATTTTCAATTATACCTCAATAAAGCTGGAGGTGGGGGGAAGACATGCCTGTCTTGCCTGGAAGCTCTGCTCCTAGGAAATATCAAAGGCATTAACTGCTTTGATGGAACTTCAGGAAAAGTCAATGGCTAAAGTAAGTAAGGCTTACTTTTTATCATGGCAATTATTTCAAAGTGTATATAAATGTCAAATTATTATGGTGTGCCCTAGAACTAGCATAATACTACATGTCAACTCTACTTCAATTAAAAAAAAATAAGTAGGGCTCATCCATGAAAACAGTGTATGAATTATAAACCTTGGACTCACATTTCATCTGGAATGCAACGCAATGTACAATAGAAAAAACAACGTATCTATTTTGCTCCTATCATGTATTTTCTTTGCCTTGAAAAATCCAAGGCAGGGGTGGGGTTGGGGGGTGGGTGGGTTGGTGAACCTCTTTGTATATATTTTGGATCTTCACAGGAACTAGTTTATATTGGATTCTAGTGCCTGGAAATAGAAGACAGTCTCATCAGTGGGAAAATAATGTTGAAACAATATATCTACACGTAGAATTCATCAGTCAAGTGAGAGGAAGATATCTTACAGGGACTTAAACATTTTTTTCTTCTTAAAGGTGATTCACCGGGCACATGGGTGGCTCAAATGGTTAAGTGTTGGACTCTTGGTTTTGGTTCAGGTCATGATCTCAGGGTGGTGGGATGGAGCCCCACATGGGGTTCCGTGGTGTGGGGAGTCTGCATGAGATTCTCTTCCTCTGACCCTCCCCCACTCACATATAAATAAATAAATAAATAAATAAATATTTTCTGAAAAAAGACGATTCCCTTGTCTCTCATTTCACTACAGCCTGAACTTACTATGACATCACTTACTAAGGCTTCACTTATTGAAAGCATAAGACTAACAACACACACGTATACAGCCCATTGGAGGAACCATTAAGAAGTTAGCTAAAAGAAGTCATAATGAAAGAAAAAATATGAGAGTTTCCAGTTAGTTCACCCATAGGACCAAAACCTCTTTTAGCTGTGGTTTAAGACCTGTTTTTTAATTTGACATACATATGAAGTTTTGGGACAAAATGATCAGACTCAGTGAGAAATAAAGCAGATCATTTTCTTCATTGTCTTTGGGGAAAAAAAACAAAAACAAAAACAAAACCCAAGCCATACCTGAGTGCTATTTCAGTAAAACAAAACATCTTATTTTGTAAGTATTTCATCCACTACCAACCCCCTCACCCAAGGAGACCTTTGGGATTTATGTAGAATATTCAAGCTAAAAATTTATAGATGACATTATAATGTAGGTATTTATACACATTTATGTAATTGTATGTATGGATCTCTGTCCATTAAATAAGCATAAAAGAAATACATTTCTTCATCTTTAAAAAAACAACGTATTTCTGGTTTCACCCAATTGATGAGACATGTAACTCACATCTAGGGCTTTCATTTGTACCCTTCTGATCCTGGGGAGATGCCCTGGTTCTTGGCTCTTACTCAGTGCCCAGTGCCCAGTGCCCTCAGGAAGGCGTGCATTTGTGAATGTGCATGCCCTCTGGTCTTTGGCTCTCCCTTCATAAAGGTCACCCTGAGGCAGTGGGTCTTTTGTCTGACTCTCATGGTCCCAGTGGGAGAGTCTTCATAGGTCTGCCGATGGTCCCATGTGCTCGATATAGCACATTGCCCTTCCTCTCTGGGGTGATGAACCCTCTCCAGGACACTATGAAAAGTCATTAGTTAAGACTTGTGGACTTTCTCTGTGTCTGTCTGTCTTCTGTCTGTCTCTCTTCCTGCTCCAGATTGGGGATATCTCCTTTAGACTGATGAAAATCCTTTATGTTTCCTCCAAGGCCATCTGATTTTCCCCTGTGCACATACATTCTTCCTTATAGTTTATACTCCTCGTACCTCTAAAATCTTTAAGGTCTCCTCCAGGATTATATTTTTATAATAACAAAAGATGAAAATATTACTTTTGATTTCTCTTCCTTCCTTATGGAAGTGATTTAAAGGAAGTTTGAATGAAGGCAAGGAAAAAGAGGAAAACCCAAAAGCAAACCCCATGAATTAATATCTCAAAATATGATTCACATACACAAATGTATGAGATTCATTCTTCCCTCCAATCAATGCTTTCTTTTTCTTTCTTTCTTTTTTTTTACAGTGTGGGTTCCAACCAAATCGGACATTGCAAAATTACTTGGTGGATCATAATTAGCATTTAAGGGATAAATTAATGAAAGAGAGTAAAATAGAATAACAAGGACACTTATGTCTTGCTATACTCCATACTAAGGCGTTCTTTAGCATCCAAATTCTTCCTCTCTGAAGTAAAGAACAGAAGAAAATTTGACAAAATTTCAGTAAAATACCTTATCAAATTCTTGGTGTTACAGTATCTGAAATTCACAAAACATAAAGTTCAGTTTGACATGGTATTTCTCACTCTCCAAATTGATTTTTGAACTTTTGTTACACAAATAGGAATCAAATAGATTTAGATAGTGTGAGCTACACACACACATAAACACACACACACTGCATGTACTGGGCATAATGTAAAGTGTAAAGTAGATTTCTTAATACAGATAGAAGTAAACAAAATGTTTGGTCTAGTCTTCAGATGCTTACTAGAATCATTAAATATTTTGTTTACCTAAAGTCATGGTTTAGCGAAATGAGTTGATTTTTTACTCAGGAAGACTCATTCTTGAGTTCTAACTTTACAAGTGGTATCTCTGTGACCTTGACAAATTCCTTAACACTTTGGAACTTTCTTAATAAGGGAGACAATGCCTTTTCTAGGTTTTGTGAAGACCACAGGCAATCCATCATAAAGCACCTGGTATGGTACAACACATGTAGCAAATGCTTAATATTTATGAGCTCGTCCTATTCCATTCACTCAATTAATAAGATCTGTTAATTACTGACAGAGCAGATGACACTTTCTTATAGTTCTGCCACCTCCACTGCTGTTTTCTTATTTCTGGACACCATCCTCTCTCACCTAGTGATGGTAGTAGACTGAACAGGTCTTTCTAGTTATAACCAGCCTCTTTTCATCAGCTGCTGTGATCATCTAAATATGAATGCATCACTCTTTTTTATTGTGAAAAAAACACATGATATAAAATACCCCCTCCCAGTTTCCTTACAAAGTGGGAGATAGAGCTACCCTATAACCCAGCAATTGCACTAATGGGTATTTACCCCGAAGATATAAATCTAGTGACCCAAAGGGGCACGTGCACCCAAATGTTTATAGCAGCAATGTCCACAAGAGCCAAACTATGGAAAGAACCCAGACGTCCATCGACAGATGAATGGATAAAGAATATGTGGTGTATATACACAATGAAATACTATGCAGCCATCCAAAGAAACGAAATCTTGCCATTTGCAATGACGTGGATGGAACTAGAGGTGATTATGCTTAGTGAAATAAGTCAATCAGAGAAAGTCAATAAGTCAATCAATTATTATATGATCTCCCTGATATGAAGAATTTGAGAGGCAGAGTGGGGGTTGTGGGGGGTAGGGAAGGAAAAATTGAAACAAGATGGGATCAGGAGGGAGACAAACCATAAGAGACTCTTAATCTCATGAAACAAACTGAGGGTTGCTGGGGGGTGGTGGTGGGGATAGGGTGGCTGGATTATGGACATTGGGGAGGGTATGTGCTATGGTGACTGCTGTGGAATGTGTAAGCCTGATGATTCACAGACCTGTACCCCTGAGGCAAATATTAAAAAAAAAAATCCCCTCCCAGCAATCTCCAAGTTTTCAGTACCATATTTCCAACTGCACATACACTATTGTGCAGTATGCCTCCAGAATCCCTCATCACCTTCCATGACTGAAACCTTATATCCATGAAAGAACCACTTCCCACCTCATTTTGTCTATGCCAATATGTCATTCCCTTGCTTAAAATATTCCAATGACTCTTCTTTGCCCTCCTAAGTCTTAACATCAAAGACAAATAGCTCTAGGACTGACCCTCTTCAGTCTCCTCTCTGACTGCTGCCTATTTTGCCCTTGGCCTTTAGCCACACTCAACTACATTCAGCTCTCTCCAAACATATCTTGCTCTCCCTTCTCTCTGAATCTAGGGATTTGCTGCTTCTGTTCTGTGGAGCCTCTTCCTACCTATCTGGCTCTTAGCATGGATATCACTTTCTCCAGGAAAGCTCTCCCTGGCCTCCTATGTCTGGGTTAGATGCCTTTATAAGTTAGAGTGACAACATATAATGGGAAAACCCAAATAAGTGTGGCTTAAACCAATAAGAGTTTATTTTTGTTGCACAAAAAGAAGTGGGCAATGTAGAAATTTGCTGGTTTGGTTCAGGAAATCAGTTATATCTAGGGCTTTGTATTGGTGACTCTAGAATTCCTTTGATCTTTTCTTCATGGTTGTAAGATAGTTACAGCCTCTTAGCATTCATTCTCTTGCACCACATGGGAGGATCAAAGCAGAAGTGGGAGCTCTGCTCAGAGTTTCTCCTGAGTACCTCCTCCCTATAAGAGATGAAAAAGTCTTTCCAGAATCCCCCAGAAGACTTTCAATACATGTCCTTGGCTAGCACTGTATCTCTTGCTTACATCTAAAGCCAGGACCTGGCCACCTTTCCAGTGATCAAGAGATCTGAATCAAAGAAGCATATGGCGGAGATTATCTTATAGCCCATATTAGCTCTTTGCTTAGCAAGCTGTACATCTCCATCTTGACTCTGTTCAGTCATCTTCCTTTCCCTTTGTTCATGTGGTAGTCAGACTTTGAGATGACCTCCAAGGATCCCCCACATCCTGGTGTTCATGCCTTTGCATAGTCCCTTCCAACATCATATGACAATTAGTTTGTGGGATCAATAGAATGCAACAGAAATGGTGGTATGTCATTTTTAAGGTTACACCATTCTTCTTGCTCTCCCTTGCATTGTCTACTCTTGGGGAAGTCAGCCACCATGTTGTGAGGACACTCAGGCATCTTAAGTATTGAGGAAGTAAGACCTCCTACCAAAAGTCAATCAGGAACTGAGGCCCCCTTCCAGTAGCTATTTGGAAGTGAAATTTCCTGCCCTAGTCAAGCCTTCAGGAGATGCAGCTCCAGATGAAGTTCCATAAACAAGAATTGCCCAGTTAAGTTGCTTTTGAGTTTGTGATCCACAACACCTGTGAAAAAATAAATGTTTATTGTTTGAACCCCCCCCCCAAATTTTGTGGTTATTTGTTATGCAGCTATAGATAACTGATACATTATCTGAGTGTCCCCAGTAAAGTATGCTTCTTTTTAAAAAAAATATGTTATTTATTTATTTGAGAGAAAGAGAGTGTGTGCGTGAGTAGAGGGAGGGGCAGAGGGAAAAGGAGAGGGAGAGAATCTAGAGCAGACTCCATGCTGAGTGGAGCCTGATGTGGGGCTTGATCTCACAACCCTGAGATCAAGACCTGAGCCAAAAACAAGAGTTGGACACCTAACTGACTGAACCACCCAAGTGCCCCAAAGTATGTTTCTTAAAACAAAAACCAAACCAAAGCCATAACAATGATGAACCAGTTGCACACTAATCAGGATGGCAGAAAATGTTTTTTTTTTTTTTCTTTTTCTTTCATAAAAATACAGGGAAAAAATCCCTAGATATGGGAAGGAGAAGTCTTATAATAGTCTCAGTGAAAATTTTTATTTTTATAAAGTCATTGGTGATTTGAAGTAGGGATTATCACATAAATGAGATAATATCACTCCTTAGTTTAAAATTATTCGTTAGCTTCCTATTGTAATAGGAAGCAATTCATTCATTCATTCATTCATTCATTCATGGACTAAGGGACATATGCTTTAGAAATACCAGGATAAGACATTTGCACCAGATCCTATGACAAATAGGCAGGGATGGTCAATTATTAGCTAAAAATAAAGGGTAAAGAGGACAAACTTCTCTCACTCATACTTGATGTTTCCCCTGTCTGGAGTCCCATTCCATATCATCCCTTGCCTGGCTCATACTGGTCTCACTCAGAAGCCACCTCCTCCGAGGAGTGATCCTTGACCATCTCACTCAAGTTACCCACTCCCAGAGTTTTCCAACCCAAAATATCTGTTTAATTCCTTTAGAGGACATCCTATCATCACCAATGATCCTGTTTCCTTGCTCACTTACTTGATTTCTGCCTTTTCTGACTAGAACATCTTCTCCTCAGGGGTGAGGACCATTCTGCCTTATTCACCCCTCTCTCCTCAGGGTTCAGCATATAACAGAAGCTTAGCAAACAGCTTCGGGTGAATTAATGATCAGCTGGTTAGTGACTGATACAGGCAAACCATGCAAGCAGTGTTAGCCCAGCCAGGAGAAAACCTATGCTGTTTATGAGCTGGAGCAAGCTCTTCAACATCAGAAAAGGGAGCCTATAGCCCTGAGAATGTTAAATTGGATTCTAACCGGGGCACTTCCTCATCGAGCAATCCCTCTCAAACTTTATGAGATCAGTGTTTAAGACAGCCTACTAAGTAGCAGGGTTAGTGCCACTCTGTAAGGGGGTCAGGAGAATGCTTTCATTGCATCTGCATGCATCCAGAATAACTCCCCCACTCAGATATGGATTGTGGAAGAGTTGGGACTCTAATTTCTTTCCAAAGGCCAAGAGGTTATTAATTAGTATTATTTTTAGCTGCAAGTTATGACACACCTGTATTAGTCTGTGAGGTCTGCCATAACAAAATACCACAGGCTGGGGGGCTTCAACAACAGACATTTATTGCTCATAATTCTGGAGACTGGGGCATCCAAGATTAAGGTGCCTGTTGATCCAGGTCCTGGTGAGAGCCCAGCTCCTGGCTTGCAGGTGGCGTCTTGCTGTTATGTGTGCTCTCTCTCTCTCTTCTTCCTATAAAGCCATTAATTCCACCGTGAAGTTCCAACACTCCTGATTTCATCTAACCCAAATTACCTTCTAAAGACCTCACCTCCAAACACTAGCTCACTGGGGGTTAGGGCTTCAACATAGGAATTTGGTGGAGGGAGGGGGGACAGGATTCAATTCACAGCAATGCATGCGTAACTAGCTTAGTGGTTTCTTTTTCTTCAGGTAGGTAGTTGCAAGCATTGAGCCTGAATCTCCAAGATGTTTGGGTGGAGAGTCTCCTGGCCTCCTCAATCTCCTGTTTCATTGCATATTCCTTGCCAGCCAAGAAGGTGAGAGAAAGACAGTCTTATAACAATAACAAACAATCAACACCTCTCTCTGCTTTGCCACTTCAAGTGCTATTCTTGTGCTTTAGACTTTTACAAATCTGCCAGCCTTGCCAGACATCCAGAGAAGTCTCAAGTTGACTGTGCCTATGATGACTTCTGGCCATAAAAGGAGAGAGGGTGAGCAAAGAGGGTGAGAAAGCCTGGAAAAGGAGAGGAAAGCAGGGGGAGGAAATAAAGGAGGAAATTTTAAAAAGGAGGAAGGAAGAAAGGAAGGGGAGGAAGGGAAGAAAGGTGGTAAAGGTTTTGAAAAGAGCAATGTCATAAAGAGGAAGAAGAAGGAAGAATAGAGAAGTGAGAGAGGCAGGAGGGAGAGAAGGAGGGTGAGCCCACTGTGCACGTCCACGGACTTTGTTGTATGGAACCCATGCAAGAATCCTGCTAGGAAGACATCATCACCCCCTTGCATAGTACAGATGGGGAAACTGAGGCCTTATCAAGATTACACAGCAATTCCTCTGCATGATTCAGGAGTGGGACTCAGTATCAGCAGAGGCTTTGAAAGTCATGTGTATGTCATTAAGTCACAGGAGAAAAGGCAGGAGTATGACAGGAAATGAGTGTGGACTGGGAGGACCCAGGCAAGGAAGGGAAAGAACAGGACAGAGGAGACAAAGTAGCCCAAGTTATGATCAAAGGGGACATGTGGTGCGCTTTTGTCTTCATTAAAGCTGTGGTTACTCTTTAACGACTGTGTACACTGTTAGTCAGGTTGATTAATTAAACTCAAGTGTACACCTTACAAACCCCAGGGGAGTTGCCAATAAATAGTGTCTAGACACTGTGGCTGTGGAACCAGGAAGGAAGTTGTCACAAGTAAATCTGCATCCTTCTTCAGTTCCTCATGAGTTTGATTGGCCAGAAGGCAGGATGTGGTTACACATTCTCCATGTGCCCAGAGCTAAGACACCACTGCACCCAACTTCATCTGAGAGCCCCCACCATGATGAGATGGCTTGGGGTTGCAATGTGGCCCTGAGTGGGGATCCCAACATCCAAGGCCCATTTGTCCCAAGCTTCAAACTGACCAAGGACCACAGATCTACCCTTTGGCATTATTCCCCCTTTTTTTCATCCTCCTTCCCCTCCCCACCCCCCTTCTCCTCCTTCTAATTCTTCCTCCTCCTCCTCCTTTCTTTCTCTTACTCTCCTTCTCCTCATCCTTTGCTTCCTCTTTCTTTTTTTTTTTCCTTTCTTTCTCTCTCTCTGCTTTTGTATTACAGTCATGGAACAACTCAGCTCCAAGGCCCTTCGGTCTCTGGAAGCTTCCAGGTTTCTAATTCCTAGAGGGTAGAAATGCTTCACTGACAAACTGGTCAGATGTTTTTACCTGGAATACCATCTTTAGTCAAGTAGGCTTGGTCCCATCGTACCCCACGTAGATCACATGAATTACTGTTTACTGCATACATCAAGCATTTATTGAGTATCTACTGTATGCCAAGGAACACTTGAATGCAACATGGTTCCTGTCTTCAGTGGTATATAGTAATCTTGAGGAATGAATGGTCACATTTTACCAGCTTTCCATGAACCTGTTCCCATTTAATGTACTCACAGATTTGGATTCTTGACACTATTGTCCTCTTTTACTGATGTGTAGGATTAGAATTACGAACTCTAGCTCTAGAGTTGGACCTGAGTTCAACTTGGCTTAATTGTGGCCCAGAGCACATTATTTCTCTTTTTTGAGTTTTGGCATCCTTTTCTTTTTTTTTTTTTAAGATTTTATTTATTTATTTGACAGAGATCACAAGCAGGCAGAGAGACAGGCAGAGAGAGAGGAAGGGAAGCAGAGTCCCTGCTGAGCAGAGAGCCCGATGTGGGGCTCTATCCCAGGACCCTGGGATCATGACCTTAGCCGAAGGCAGAGGCCTTAACCCACTGAGCCACCCAGGCGCCCCTTGGCATCCTTAACCACAGTAGGATACTAGCGCCAGTCAATAATGTATGTGTATGGGTATGTGTGTGTATAAGAACAAGAATAAATTAAGGTAATGCATGCACATAGATGCCCAATGGTTGTAAGCTATTACTGTTATTATTATTATGACCCTGGTGCTATTGATGACTAGAGTTGCAAAATTGAGTTTCAGAAAAATTAAATGACTTGCTCAATATCACTCACTATCCACTGGTGGAACTCGATTTTATTTTAAGTGGAGGGGAAGAAAATCCTACATGGCCTTGAAACCTAGTTCTAATGCAGTATGACTGCCCAGATAGCAGAACACCAGGCAATCACCTCTTTCTTGAACATGTGGCGGTTAGCACTGGTGAATATAGGACTTCAAGCTTTTGTGATATTTCAGTACTAGTTGTTGAAAGTTGTGGGAATACCTCCATACACACATATGCACTGTGTGTGTGTGTGTGTGTGTGTGTGTGTGTGCAGACCTTTTCTTCCCATCCTACTTGGCTTTTGAAATAAATTTATAGGAGTTGTTCTCATAGAAATTCTAGTCACATGGGAAACTGAGAATTTAATGAGAAATTAGAAAATGGGGCCATTGAGAATCCTCTAGCCAAGCCCTTTCAGGCATTTGAGTTCTCTTCTCTCTGTGGTGGAAACTGAGGAATCAGGTGTCAAGAGGAGCCTGTGACTTCTCGAGTTCCCAGAACTATAATGAGAAGATCTCCTAGTTGAGCTTGGTTGAACATGTCCCATGAATGACAGTTATATTTGTGTTAAGCCACTGAGATTTGGGAATGTTTGTTTTTACAGAACAATCGAGCTTCTCTTGACTCACACTAGAAATTCAAACATCACAGTGGGAACCAGTTATGCCTGGATTTTCAGCACCAAGGAGATCCCAGCTGACTACCCAAAAAACATTCATTGAGCACCTACTTGTTCCAGGTCATGTAGGAATATGATGTGTAGATATGGAATTGTTCCCCTTCTCAGGGAGGGTGCAGTAGAGAAGGCGAGACAAAGTGAGTTAGTAGCTACAGGTCAAGGGGATTCAGTATGTTACTGGACTATGAGAGAGTGGCAAGTAGTATTGGTTGAGTCACGTCCTGATAACTCACTTCATAAAAGTGAGTTAAGACAAGAAGGACATGGAGGCTGTTTCAAGTAGAGGGAACAGTGGTGTGAGGCAGGGACAAATGGAAAATCCTGGCACATTTAAGGATCTGTGAGGACACATTATATTTGGCTCAAAGATGAGAGAGGGAAAACAGGCTGAAGTGAAGCTAGGAATGTATGTCCAGACCACCTGGGGTGCTATGGCAGGAGATTTGTTCATCTGGCAGACCATGGGTCGGTGCTGAAAGACTTTTTTGCTCCATGTAATCCTTCTGGCAATCCTGTGAGGCAATATTATCATCCCTAGTACATAGGGATAAACTGGGGTTCAAGGAGGTAACGTGAGACTTTTGATTTTTCATTCTCAGCTTTATTTATATATTTATGTATGAATGAATGACATCAGTGACATATATCACTGGGTAAGCTTAAGGTGTACAGTGTGTTGACTCGATATTTTCCTGTTGCAATAGGATTAGCACCATATGGGCAGCTAACGCCACTCTCACGTCTATAATTACCATCTCTTTTTTGGTGGTGAAAACATTTAAGGTCTAGTCTCTTAGCAACTTTGAAGTATACAATACAGTATTGTTGACTGTAATCACCATGCTGTGGGTGACGAACTCATAGTTAGAAGATGAATAATTTCCGGAGATCAAATGAGATGTTTTGATTCCACACAACTGGTAAGCCAACAGCCGAGACTTGGATAGCCTTGTCTGACTCCCCCTGCTTCTCATGGTGTTTGCCCTTGCCTCTGGCAGCCCTCTGGGCCCCCAGATCTTCCACTGGCTGTCTTCATTTTGTAATATGATGTCTCCTAAAATATCTCTTCAGACCCACCCTACCTAAAGTGCCTCCTTGCCCCAATTTCCCCATCCCTCCTACTCTTAATTCTTTTTTCCATAACATTTATTATAGCCTAGATGTTTTCTTTGTCACATACTCTACTTCCTTGTGTTTCTCCTTGAGAATATAAGCTCCATGAAAACTGGATTGTTGCTCATTTTATTTACCACCATATGCCTTGCACCCAGCATAGGTACTCAGGGTAGATCCCTAAGGAATATTCATGAGAGGGATGAATTGTCCAAATAATGACTGCCTTGAGGGCATACTCTGGGAAGACTGCCCTGTGCACTTTGCTGAAGGTAAGGAGGGCACGTGTTGTGATGAACACTGGGTGTTATGTGCAACTAATGAATCACTGAACACTACATCAAAAACTAATGAACATTAAAAAAAGTGTTGAACCAAGAAAAAGATTTTTTCAGGAGTTTAGCCATTATGAGACCCCCTTAATTACTTTACATTATCCAGCATTAGTATTGAGGTTGAAGCAAAGGAATTCTTTTTCAAAAAACAAAAACAAAGCAAACAAACATAAGGAAAAAATAACTTCCAAAAACAATTGAGGAAGGCCATATGTTTCACAAGGATCTTTTGAATTTATCAAAGACATGTTGAGCACTGAGTCTATATTCAACATTCCCAAGGATGCTAGCACATGTTACCTTAACCGGCATCTTTTTCACCATTATTTTATGTTGTTGACTTTCAATGATCATCTCAATGATATTTTATATCTGAAAAACACATAGCTTCTGAGTTAAAGCATCCTAATTGGTGGAGCCTCGTGAGGAAATAAAGAGAAAATTTCTAGAATTTTAGAGTTCTGTGGCCTCATATATAATTTCAGTTCATGTCTCTGGTTTATAGCTGGAAAAACTGAATTGCAGATTTTAAGTGACATGTCTGAGGGGACATGTAAGGTAACTGAGAGATCTAGATCCTCTGATTCCTATTTTAAAGTTTTTCCCATGCAGAAAATTCCTGTGTGACAACTAAAATCAAAAATAAATAGAGGGGGTTTCTTCCCTTCAAAGAAGTATTTAACCACTCGAGCAGGGCATAACTGATGGGATTTGTAATGAATCATGATTTCTGCTTGATGATTGCTTTACCAAACAGAAGTTACCAGTTGAATGAGATGCTGGACTCTTTATTACCTGAAAAGAGCCATGTGATATGAACTAGCTTTTCTTTTTCTATCTGTTTCTGAGGTGTTTGGATGCAACTGCACCTTTAGTCATGATTTTCAACATACACATATGATGCTCTGTTGACTCATGTTCACTTTTAGATTTAAAAGCTGGGTTTTGTCCTTGCTAATTAAAATAAGCCCACCACCTAGACAGGACAGAAGATAGAGTTGTATTCCACTGCTTAGCAGATGCGATCTTTTGTGGAAGCACCAGACCCTGTTTATTTGAATCGGATTACCATCCCCTCAGGAATGCCCACACACCTGAAACACCAATACTGGGGTTTATAAATTTCTCCTATGCACATGTTCTTACCTTCCTCTTACTGAGGGTAGAGAGGGTTTGAATTTTCTCAAACATGGTTGGAATGGGGTGGATTACTGGGACACTTTGGTCATACTGATCCCTGTGGATTCCAGGAGCCCATAGCCATGGGCTTCACCGATTCATGGGAGATTTTTGATGAAAAGTGGGGCCTGATAACTTCACTGTTGAGGTCAAGTGGGGCCACTGTAGGCAGTGAGCAGAAGAAGTAACATCCGGGGGAACCTGGGGGACTCAGTCAGTTAAGCATTTGCCTTTGGCTCAGGTCATGAGCCCAGGGCCCTGGGATTGAGCCCCATGTCAGGCTCTCTGCTCAGAAGGGGGCCTGCTTCTCCCACTCCCTCTGCCCCCACAACCTCTGCTCATTTTTTCTCTTTCTCACTGTCAATAAATAAATAAATAAATAAATAAATAAATAATAAAATCTCAACAACAAAAGAAGTAACATCTGGATCTTCCCATCCAACTGTGAAACGTGAAATATGTCCAAGGTAGCCTTAGCCACAGACCACTTTTTCTGCCCTTTGTGTACCAGACACCTGCAGGATTGAGGGAGAAGGTCACGTTCCATGTCCTCCAGCAGCACAGCCTGCAGCCCAGGTGGGAGGAGTGAGAGAGAAGCTGAGAGGCAGCTTCTGGAATGTCTGGGGCCACAGCTGCTGGTGCCAGCCCAGAGTCCATATTTTCACAAATACTGGGTACCTCTTCTCCTTCTCCTTCTTTCTCCTTCTCCTCCTTCTTCTTTAATGAGATGTTAGGCACCTGAGTATAACACTCATTACTTCATGCAATCCGTGCCTTCCTTAATACCCATCACGGGTTAACCCATTCCCCCACTCTCTCCCCTCTAAAACCCTCAGTTTCTTTCCCAGAGTCCATACTCTCTCATGGTTCATCTCCCACTCTGATTTCCGCCCCCTTCATTTTCCCCTTCTTTCTCCTAATGTCCTCCATGCTATTCCTTATGTTCCACAAATAACTGAAACCATATGATAATTGTGTTTCTCTGCTTGACTTATTTCACTCAGCATAATCTCCTCCAGTTCCTATCCATGTTGATGCAAATTTTGGATATTCATCCTTTCTGATGGCTGAGTAATATTCCATTGTGTATATGGACCACATCTTTTTTTTTTTTTTTTTTTTTTTTTTTTTTTTTTAGGATTTTATCTATTTATTTGAGAGAGAGAGAGAGAGAATATGAGAGGGGAGAGGTCAGAGGGAGAAGCAGATTCTCCGCTGAGCAGGAATCCCGATGTGGGACTCGATCCTGGGACTCCAGGATCATGACCCGAGCCAAAGGCAGTTGCTTAACCAACTGAGCCACCCAGGCACCCCTGGACAACATCTTCTTTATCCATTCATCTATTGAAGGGCATCTCAGCTTCTTCCACAGTTTGGCTATTGTGGACAATGCTACTATAAACATTGGGGTACATAGGGCCCTTTTTTTCACCACATCTGTATCTTTGGGGTAAATATAATACTGGGTACTTCTTTGCGATTTTCTGATGTGGTAGTTTGCAATTTGCCTTGCATGGTGATTCTTTTACCCTCTTTTCATCAGACTAGCTGTTGAGGATAACTAACTACCTTAACCATTCATATATATTCTCAAATGAGAACTTCTGCCTTGTTTGAAATACTCTGTATGAAAACATTTGATTGCTTTTGAAATCTGTTTACATTTTCACAAGATATTTCCTCAATATTTCTGTCAGTGAGAGAAGAGAAAGAACTTTTGGAGTCTGTAAATTTAATTTCACGTTGCAAATTTTGAAGGGTTATAAGATGGTTTTACATTTTATTATCACCTACTTGTAAAAAGATAGTTTTTAGTAGTGGTAACTATTAAAATTTTGAAAAGAACCTCATTAAAAAGTATCAATCAGAAATTGTGTGTGGCCAATTCAAGCATAAAATCTACTCTAGAATAAAAGTTATCAAGTTCAATCTGCCTCTTTGAATTTTCATGAGATTTTTTTTTTGGATGTTTCACACAAGTTTAATATTTAATAGCTTCCAAAGTGATTTTTATTTTTACCTTTTCTTATCATAATTATATTTTTAAGAAATTTTAATGATTTTTCTCTTCAACCAGCATTACTGCACTGAAAAATAGTGTCATATTTCCTGTTGCAGTAAAAAGAATTCTACACTACACCCTACTGCACTCAACAATCCTTTTACAATTTCCTATTGTGGTAATAATGATCCTTGTTATAAATGATTTACAGTTTATTTGAAAAGAAAACCCTCACCAGCTTATACAACAACTCAGTGCATGAGGCAGATTGTTTTCTGTTTTTGTGGAGATGAGGACAGAAAACGGTGAGATCACCAGTCTTTCCTACATTCATGCAAACTGAAGGGCACACCTCTTTTGCCTCCTGTCTTGTGCATCAAGATCCAAGCAAAGCTTCTCAAGAAAAGAGATGACTCTCTCCAACTCAGCTGGAAGACTGAGATGATGCTGGTTATCAGTAGTACAATTACCATTTAAAAATTTGCTTAAATGTTGGGGCACCTGGGTGGCTTAGTGGGTTAAATCTTCTGTCTTTGGCTCAGGTTATGATCCCGGGGTCCTGGGATTGAGCCCTGCATCAGGCTCTCTGCTTGGCAGGGAGACTGCTTCTTCATCTCTCTGCCTGCCTCTCTGCCTACTTGTGATCTCTGTCTGTCAAATAAATAAATAAATAAAATCTTAAAAATTTGCTTAAATGTATAATCCCAGCACCTGGCTGGCTTGGTTGGTGGAGCATGTGGCTCTTGACTTCGGGGTTGTGAGTTTGAGCCCCATGTTGGGTGTAGAGATTACTTAAAAAAATTAAAATCTTTATAAATAAATACATTAAATAAATGCATAATCCTAGAACTCCATGTAAACATTCTTCTTAATATGTTACTAAACATTGCAGGAGAGGGAACAAAGAAACCATCCTTCCATTTTTAGATGATGCTTTGCTCTTGAAGAATAGAATATCTGGGTCATGGGAAAACTGTTTTGCAAAGTCACCTAAGAGGGTATGAAAAGGTACATGATCTGGAAACGTGTGAAGTGATATACTCAGAAGAAAAACCATGCAAGTGTGCGTTACCCACAGTTTTCAGGTCACATGAGTCTAGGTATAAAACCGGAGTTATGACAACATTCCCCTACAGCCCTTCTCCAGCTCTGTCTCACCTGCTGTCCTAAGATGTCTCGTCATCTGCAACCATCTCTCGCATCTTTCTCCTTTCCTTCCAGCTCCGTTGTCACTTTCTCGGTCCAAGTCACAGCAGCTTCTTCCTTGGTCTCCCTGCATCCTTCCCTTTTTCTGTTGTTTATGCTGTTCTGCACCATCAGCATGATCTTTTGGGGGCAGTACTGATCTGGTCAATAAATCTGCCAAGCCCCTCTGGGTGCTTCTAGTACTAATCCCCAGCATGGAGCTCCGGTCCTCCCCTGACCCAGGGGAGGACCGGAGCTCCACCCTCACCCGCCCCAAGGGTCACCTCCTCCCCTACTCGCTAAGTACCTGCTTCTCACTGCCCACAGATGTCTGTCCACTGATGCCCATCTGTATCTTCCCTCCATCTGGCTGCCTCAGTGACTCCTTTCATCAGTAATATCTCTCCTTCATTGTTGTATCATCAGAGAATCTTTCCCTGTCCCCCTGTCCCCCTGTCCCCCAGTAGCTACTATTATAGGCTCTGAAAAGATGGCATAACATTTTCTCAGTTGTGCTTCTCATCTTGACAATTTTTCATTTATTTGACAGTTATTTGATTAATGTCTGTTTTTCACACCAACCATTTGCAGCTTATAAAGAAGAACTGTGTCTTTTTTTCCCCTCACCATTGTGGTCCTCAGGGGCAATACTGAGTCTGATCCAATGTAAATACTTAGCACATCTCAGCTGCTGTTTATTATTATTACTTTTAGTCTCTCCAGTCTATCTACTTCTGATGAATTGCTTGGCGTTTGTAGTCACTGCCTTTTTCCTGACTTTGGCTCCTACAGTTCCTACAATAGCAAATACTGATTGTTTCCTCCATCCCTATGTCCCAGCATTGCCTCCTCTAGGACAGAGACAGACATCAGCATGGTCTTCAGAGAGTCCTCAGAGTGAGGACTATAGCAACACCTGAGCCTGGGTCTGACACCACCAGACCCAAGAGGCCACCACCTCCTGAAAGCCTGGAAGGAAGAGTCAGGGCACATAGCCAAGGACCACAGTGGATTTGACATACCATGGGACAAGTTTGGGCCAGTAGGAGACAGAACATGGGAAAGAGCTGGCCCACTAACTGCTCACACGTCTTCTTTCTAGGAAACTCAGATAATTTCCTTTATTTTTAAAAATGTCTTCTTCTCGATGGGCATCAACTTACGCAATTAGAAAATACTGGACTTCATTCATGCATGTATTAGCTAAATATTTATCGAGGTCATCCTAGCAGATAGACTTTGTTCTGGGCACTTTAGGTAGAAAAATGCAGAAAAAAATTATTTCCTCAACTTTAGACATCACTTTTAAGGTGGGAAAAGGAGAAGCACACATGTAAACAAGGTATCAGGAGATTCTAGTAATTGTCTGATAAGATAGTAACCATTAACTTTGTGTGGAGCTTTTAGGAGTCTTTTCTAAGGGAAGGCTAACATATGAGGTGAATTCTAAAGGATGAGGAGGGACTCCCCCAGCAGATAAGGTGGGTCAGAGAGTTCCGGAAAATGGTGGAGGGAAAGCTCTCCAGGAAGAAGTGAGGAAAATCATGGTACAGAATTAGCTAGGGGAACTGCAAGAGTTTACTCAGATGAAAGGAAGCTGGGGAGGACTTCAGATTCAAAGCTACAAAGGAACACAAACGCTGTTGGTGGTCTGGTGAATCACATATCTGAGAAACACAGTGAAAAAGTTCCAGAGAAGCATCCCGGTAAAATGAAGGTGACCACTGGGATGTGGTTGGTATCAACCAACTTCATTTATTCTCTGCTTCATTTTTTTTAAGGTTTTATTTATTTATTTCACAGAGAGAGAGAGATCACAAGTAGGCAGAGAGGCAGGCAGAGCGGCAGCGGGAAGCAGGCTCGCCGCTGAGCAGAGAGCCCGATGCAAGTCTTGATCCCAGGACCCTGAGATCATGACCTGAGCTGAAGGCAGAGGCTTAAGACCCACTGAGCCACCCAGGGGCTCCTCTCTGCTTCATTTTGTAGAAGTATACTGGGCACTCAGAGTTGCCCGATTCAGAAAGGTGAAAAAATGAGAGTTGATAAAACCATAAAACACAGCATTTTGAGGGTGACATAGGACAGTCAAGAAGCCACTTATCCTTATCAAACCTGTGTTCGGTGTTGCCTTCCTTTTTAGGCACAATAACCATGAAATGGGATGACTGTATTGCACATATAATCTAAAATTTCTACTTCTCAAATAAAAAGATTACATCTTGTGTGTCACACCGTTTCAGTGTTTACAATTCTAAACAGAAATAAACATAACAAGTGACCACATAGAATGACAGAACTGAAACAACTCAACTTCTTCCTCTTTACATCACGGCGCTGTCCCTGTTTCTCTCTCACCTGTTGGTGAGATAGAAGAGCGTGTACAGCCCCAGATGTCGGAGATGCAAACCACCACCACACTTGCACACAACACAAAGGATCCCAAATCGTTATACACTTACTCTCAAAATCAATGTGCCTCCCTGTTGAATCAACCTCCATTTTATTGATGGACAATGAACCTGCCGTTTTGAAATTTATATACATATTAGTGCAACTCAACAGCACTAACAGCAATTGTTTCAACTTAGAACAGCAACTGTTTTGAAAGAACTTGCATTTTCTCACTTGTCTTGTTTAAAATTGCCAGTGGATGGTGATGATAACAGCAGATGGACCTTCAGCTAGGTGTGTGTACTATTCTTTTAAAAGTCTTTAAGATCATGTACTTTCTGGTTGTCTCCACCCGGTTCTGCCCTTGATCTTCTGTCCATGGATTCTGGAGCTAAGTGAACAGGTTCAAACCTGGCATCCTTCCATGTTGCTACAAAAGTTGGGTATTCATCCTTTCTGATGGAGGCATAATACTCCATAGTGTATATGGACCACACCTTCCTTATCCATTCGTCCGTTGAAGGGCATCTTGGCAACATGGACGGGACTGGAAGAGATTATGCTGAGTGAAATAAGTCAAGCAGAGAGAGTCAATTATCATATGGTTTCACTTATTTGTGGAGCATAACAAATAGCATGGAGGACAAGGGGAGTTAGAGAGGAGAAGGGAGTTGAGGGAAATTGGAAGGGGAGGTGAACCATGAGAGACTATGGACTCTGAAAAACAATCTGAGGGTTTTGAAGGGGTGGGGGGTGGGAGGTTGGGGGAACCAGGTGGTGGGTATTGGAGAGGGCATGGATTGCATGGAGCACTGGGTGTGGTGCAAAAACAATGAGTACTGTTACGCTGAAAGTAAATTTAAAAAAAATTTAATGATAAAAAAATAAAAAATAAATAAAAAACCTGGCATCCTTCGTTCCAAGATTGTGTGATTTTCGGAAAGTTGATTAACCTCTTAATTCCCCAGTTTTCTCATCTGAAAAATGCAGATAGAGTAGGAACTCTCTAATAGAATTGTTATGAAGATTTGTACAAGTTCATGTAGAGAGAGTTGGGATGACTGCTTGGAGTGTAACAAATACTTACTGAACATTAGGTTTTCATTCATCTAGTTCAGAAGAGGGTAAAGTGAGGCCTGGGGGAAATTAGCTGGTAGCACAGTTAGGACTGACACTCAAGTTTGTTAGATCTGAACTCGGATCTCTGATCTCTAAATAATGATTAATAACATTATTATGATTAAAAGGAATGGCTGATCGGTAAGACCTGAAGACTCAGAACTCTAAAATGAGAGGAGCTGTTATGCGGAAATTGGTTTATGCATTGTCACACGCTAGTTTTCCAAAGTTGGGCAAAGGATAACCTCTTTGCCTCACTTCGACATGAAATGTTATTGTAAGGAAAATGGGATAATATATCTATAACAACCACACGCTGGGTGCACCTGCTCGCTGCTCAGAAATCAATGCTTTTATTACTACCATTATTGCTACCATGAGTGCTGTCCAACAGAAATATAATGCAAGCCACAAGTGCTTGCCATATGAATGACTTTAAATTTCCAGTAACCATGTTTCAAAAGTAAAAAGAAAGATGTTGACATTACTTCAGTAATTAAAAATAAATCATAAATTATTATTAACATGATAAATCATTTAAATAAAATAATTAAAAATATATTTAATTTAATCCAATATAACCAAATATTGTCATTTTCAACAGCAAATACAAATTAGAAACAAAATATTTTATGTTTTTTCCCTTCTTAGTCTTTGAAATCCAGTGTGTAGAGGCATCTGGGTGGCTCAGTTGGTTAAGTGTCTGCCTTCAGCTCAGGTCATGATCCCAGGATCCTGGGACTGAACCTTGCATTGGGTTCTCTGCTCAGCAGGGAGTCTGCTTCTCCCTCTGCCTGCCATTCCCTCTGCTTGTGCTCTCTCGCTATCTCACTCTCTCTCATATAAATAAACAAAATCTTAAAAAAATAAAAGAAATCCCCAGTGTTTTGTGCACTGGAGCATATCTCAGTTTGAGCCAATTACATCATAAATGTTTAATAGGCACAAGTGACTAATGGCTACTCTATTAGAAAGCACAGGTATAGATCATTACTCTAAAAGGCAGCATAGATTAAGGCTACAAATATTTTGGGTAGTCAAGCACAATCAGCGATGTCTGAGGGTCATCCTGGAGTTTGAAGTATTTTATATAAAATAGAGATATGTGTGTGTATGCATGTGTGAAATTCCAATGATGTAACAAATCAAGATCTCTGCAAGGGTCCACTTAGAGTTTAGTGCAAGGGAACAAATTCAGAAATGTTGTTTTTCCTAATGAACAATTATGCTTCCATTGGTTAGCTTTTGAGACCCATGTCTACTGAGGTGGATTGCATTGCCTGCCAGGTAGCTTATAGCTAAGTTGAGTATTTGATCATAATAGTTATCTTCAGCCAGGGTGCCTGGGTGGCTCAGTCATTTAAGTGTCCAACCCTTGATTTTGGCTCAGGTCATGATCTCAGGGTTGTAAGATTGAGCTCTGCATTGGGCTCCCCATTCTCTCTCTCCCTCTGTTCCCTCTCCCTGACCCCCACACATGCATGCTCTCTCTCTCTCTTTCTCTCTAAAAAAGTTATTGTTAGCTGAAGCATGTTCTCTTTCTCCTATTCTTGGTTCCTTTTTTTTTTTTTATGTTCTAACAGTTTTGTCTATTTTTTTCCAAAGTTATTTATTTATTATCATTTACTGAAAATTATTTGAAGAGAATAAATAATCTATAGGAACAAGTTGAATAAAGCCTCCTAAGAAGCATTTCTTGGTACCTGCTTTGGACAGGTTATTGGGCTGACTGGATTACAGCCATAGGTGAGATGTGACTTGGAGTTTAAGATTCTCATGAGAGGGACGCCTGGGTGGCTCAGTGGGTTAAGCCACTGCCTTCGGCTCAGGTCATGATCCTGGGGTCCTGGGATCGAGTGCCGCATCGGGCTCCTTGCTCGGCGGGGAGCCTGCTTCCTCCTCTCTCTCTGCCTGCCTCTCTGCCTGCTTGTGTGTACTCTCTCTCTCTGACAAATAAATAAAATCTTTAAAAAAAAAAAAGATTCTCATGAGAGTAATTAAACCTCACACTCTAGAGTCAGAAATTTTCAGTGTCTGGGAAGGTGAGAGATTATTTAGTCTGATTTTGTGAGGCCTGTGGAAGTTAAATAACCTTCTTAAAGGCTTCAGGATGGTTAATGGCAGAGCTGGCCTTTAGATTGAACTTCTCACAGCCTATGAGCTGCCTGTACATCCATTTCAATAAGATCCTGATGAACTAATCTTCAAAGAATCAGCTGTTCTTGGTGAGTGGGAAGAAGCATTTTGGCTGGGGCAATTTACATCTTGACATTTGCTGGTGTTTTGGACACAGGGTAATACTGATTTATGTATTATTTGCCGAGGGAAAACTGTGCTGAACATAATTGGGCTATCCTGTAAAGGAATCTGAGGTCTCCATGCCTGATAATAGAACCATTATTCACATGAGATGACACTCCACTGGGAGTTTGGGCTATAGATACTGGTTTTCATCTACTACACTCGATAAAACCACACCACAAGCTAATTGCTGAAATTATTTAATAACATTTGGCATTGGTTGGGGAGAAAAAGCAGACATTCTCATATCTCAAGCCTTTTGGAGAGCACTTTGTAACTGTGTATCAAAAGTCTTAACAATAGACATATTCACTAAACCCCAAATAGAGCTTCTAGCTATTTATTATAAAGCTGCTAAGAGCCTCTGTTTACACATTAACCTTATGCAAAGTACATTCTTGTCACATTTCTCATCCTAATCAGGACCTGGGAAATAGGGCAAAGCCAATTATGCCCATTATACAGATTAATAAAGCAGGGGGTGAGCAGGTTCATACCACTAGCTTGTGGTCTCACAGCTAATATGGCAGAGCTTGCTCTCAAACTTGTCTCCACATCCAGTACTCTGAACATTATGGTGAGTTTTCTATGGTGTTTGTCCACTTCAAATATATTCTGTGGTAAGATTTCTATATAAAATATAGGACATCCATTTAAATTCAAATTTAATATCAATAATGAATAATTTTTGGTTTAAGTATGGATGCACACTCATGCTCAAGTTTTATTTGTTGTTATCTGAAATCCAGATTGAACCGAATGTCTTGTATTTCTATTTCCTGAATCTGGCAGTTCTGTAAGTGCTGGGTGTCCCAGGCCTGAAGATAATCAGAAGAATGACAAGAAGAGTGGAAAGTACGAAGCCATTCAGCCACAGTCTTGATACATCAGAAGTCAACATGAGTTGTTTAAGGTTGGAGAGACAGCAAGTAGGAAACCACTCACCAAAGACAGAGTCTTCACCTGGACAGAATAACTATGAATAACTCATGTTGTGTAGCCATGCAGAATAAATCCCAGTCTTTCCAGGAGAGAATATTTTAATTGTTCAAGAGTGAGGCAGTGGGACAAAATAAGTAGACAAGAAAATCTATTGGATCGTATTCAAAATGTCATGAAGAAAAAACAGAGTTAAATACTTGATGGAGAGGAAACATATTTATGGTGGTGTATAGGCATGAATGACCTTAATATGTAAAAGTGAATTCATTTATTGGACATATAATTGAAAGAGAGAGAAGGAGGATAAAGGACAAGTAGAATGTGAGCCAATGCTATTATTGTAATTTTTTAAAATTTTTTATTTTTTTAGCATAACAGTATTCATTATTGTTGCACCACACCCAGTGCTCCATGCAATCTGTGCCCTCTACAATACCCACCACTTGGATCCCCCAACCTTCCACCCCCTTCCCTTCAAAACCCTCAGATTGTTTTTCAGAGTCCATAGTCTCTCATGGTTCACCTCCCCTTCCAATTTCCCTCAACTCCCTTCTTCTCTCCATCTCCCCTTGTCTTCCATGCTATTTGTTATGCTCAACAAATAAGTGAAACCATATGATAATTGACTTTCTCTGCTTGACTTATTTCACTCAGCATCATCTCTTCCAGTCCCATCCATGTTGCTACAAAAGTTGGGTATTTATCCTTTCTGATGGAGGCATAATACTCCATAGTGTATATGGACCACATCTTCCTTATCCATTCATCCGTTGAAGGGCATCTTGGTTCTTTCCACAGTTTGGCGACCGTGGCCATTGCTGCTATAAACATTGGGGTACAGATGGCCCTTCTTTTCACTACATCTATATCTTTGGGGTAAATACCCAGTAGTGCAATGGCAGGGTCATAGGGAAGCTCTATTTTTAATTTCTTGAGGAATCTCCACACTGTTCTCCAAAGTGGCTGCACCAACTTGCATTCCCACCAACAGTGTAAGAGGGTTCCCCTTTCTCCACATCCTCTCCGACATATGTTGTTTCCTGTCTTGCTAATTTTGGCCATTCTAACTGGTGTAAGGTGGTATCTCAATGTGGTTTTAATTTGAATCTCCCTCATGGTTAGTGATGATGAACATTTTTTCATGTGTCTGATAGCCATTTGTATGTCTTCATTGGAGAAGTGTCTGTTCATATCTTCTGCCCATTTTTTGATATGATTATCTGTTTTGTGTGTGTTGAGTTTCAGGAGTTCTTTATAGATCCTGGATATCAACCTTTTGTCTGTACTGTCATTTGCAAATATATTCTCCCATTCCGTGGGTTGCCTCTTTGTTTTTTTGACTGTTTCCTTTGCTGTGCAGAAGCTTTTGATCAGAAGTAGGATTTTCTACATCACACAGCTAGGGTAGGGCAGAATTAGAACTTGAACTTCCAAAGGCCCTGTCAATTCCACTGTTCTGTGCTCCTTCATTCCATGCTTATGAATTTGCTTTTGGATAATTCATGTTTATAAAGTATTTAAGACATGAATATTTTCACAATGATTCTTGGAATAATTGTAGTGTTGATGCACATAGAGCAATTGATAGGCACACAATAATATGAATTAAAAAGCCAGCCAGCAGGTGACATGCCTCAGATGACAATCAATCAGTCAACAATCATGGGTTGAACTTCTACCATGCTGAACTTGTTTTCCATACAAGACCTTCTCCCCATGACATGTTCTAAGAGCTGTCATTCTTCAGTATGAAAAAGCCGACAGGCTCTATTTTCCAAAGAAGCTCTTCTTAAACTATTTCCCAAAAATGCCCTCACAATTTTTTTTTGTGAATAGCTCCTAATTTAAATTAGGTGCTTATTTTCATGAACAATTCCACTGCAAAGTCACTGCTGGTTTTTTTGTTTGTTTGTTTTGTTTTGGGTTTTTATTTTTTTACCATTACCATATTATTTTCATTCTTATCCCACCCTTCTTTATTTTTCCCTCCTGTTATATGGTCTTTTGATGATTTTAATGACAGTACCAAATGCATTCAAATAGAAAAAGTCCATAAGCACAATTGTTTGGAGAGGCCTCTGATTATAGAGGCTTGCCTTCTTTACCTCTGAACTTTACAGTTTTTTAATGCTTTCTGTGTGTGAGGAGCTAACAAAAATGAACCCGAGGTTTCTACCTTCTAGGGGCACATAGTATAGATACTGGAGTGATAAAGACATGCACCAAATATCTATAATATGATGTAACAAGTGCTATATTCAAAGTAAGCTCCAAATACTGATGGAATACTTGGTGCTCAAATGGTTCTACCACAGAGAGTTAGGAAATACATTCCCGAAAAAGTGGTGTTTGAGCAGAATCCTGAAGATGAGGTAGGAATTTTCACAATAAAGAAGGTGAGGGAGAACACTCCAGGCTTTACTGTGTGCTTGGGGATTGGCTTGGTTGGAGTATGTGAAATACACAATGTGTAATTTCAGAGGAGGGAGAAAAATGCTCAGGCAAGAGCCATAGGGATGTGTTTTGGTGGGAGTGGTCCTTGTCTGGAGCCCAGAAAGGTACAGGATGAGGCTGGACTCCAAGGAGCATTGGAGTGAGGGGAGTGGACACACCCAGTGGAAAGGAAATTTAGGTATTTATTTCCTCCATAATTCCTAGGACAACATAACTGATTTTATGCTAGGGACAGGAGACCCAACATGCATGAGGCCAGTCTGTCTTTGAGAAAGAAGCCGTCTGTTAGAGCTGGCAGGGTGTGGGCTCAGGAGTCATGGGACTTGGATTTGGATTCTGTTGCCAACACTGGGTAGCTTTGGGAGTGTCACTGAACCTCCCTGGGCCTCGGCTTCCCACCCTGTACAACTGAGTTCGTAGTGTGCAAGTTGCAGAGCTGTTGTAAAGATCAGAGTTAGTATATTAATGTGCTTTGACTACAAAGCACAGAGCAGGTACTAAATTGATTTATTGTTGTTATTATTATTTGGGAATTCCCGATGTAGTAAGAGAGTGTGGAGAGGAATGACAAAATGTGAAATCAGAAACCTCCAGAATTTGGGTGGTAGAAAAATAAGTCTTGACTACATGGGGAGTCTGCTGACACACAGTGGTGACGTCAGCAAAGATCCTGACAGTCAACTCATGTGACCCACCACCCATTTCACAGGTGAGGATACAAGGCACAGAAAGGGGAATGACTTGTTCACATCTGTCAGTGTTCTATTCCTTCCATCGACTGACAAAGAGAATGTTGCTATCTCATAAACAAACTAACAAACAAACAACAACAAAAACAGATCTGTGTGATGGGAAGTCAAATGCCAGGTCACAGTAGAAGGAAAGCAGAAGAAAGAGCAATTTGGGGACACATCCACAATAGTTTTTGGACAAAAAGTGCTGATTTACCACCAGGCAGACAACCTAAAAGGAGAGAAATACTAGCCCTTGACCTGTTCCATGAGTCCTGGGGAGGGGATAGGGGGAGCACATGGGATGATTGCGCAGCCTGATTGCAACTCCCAGTTCAGTCCTGGCTCTCTGTCCTTTTCCTGTAGCTGCCTCCATGCTGATTTGGCCCCCTCTAGGAAGGCAAACTGAGCTCACGTACTACATCCGACCGGATGCTCGATACCGTAGAAGAAATGGATCCCTGTCCCAGAAATCATACACAGAACACCATGGGCAGAGTAACAAGTATAAAAATGTGGTTTGTTCTTATTGTTCTTTTTTTAAAAAGGCTGGCTCTTATAATCCATGCAGTCTCTGACTCTCATTTTGCCGGAAGAGGAAGTTCCTGAGAAGGCCACAAATATCCATTTCGCTCTGCCTTGTGAGATCCTGCTCCTCAAATACAGAGCACACCTTGCTACTTCTTTATTCACATCCCCTGGTTTTGTTCTGTGCCTGCAGAGGCCCCAGAAGGAGCCACTCTGGGTGTACAAATGGCTAGACGTCCGACATCAAAATGATTTTATCTGCTTCAAGCCTGACATCTGCACCATGGAGCCCGTGTAATCTTGAGACGTGATCCCCCTGCCCCTCCCCACCGTGTGCTGTTTGCCAAGGGGCTGGAGGCAGAATGTTTGCTTCACGAAACTGGGGACAATGTAAAGTTAGAAAGTTCCTGAAAGCCTGGACCCTTTGCTGCCACATGACCATAGGTCATGTAGCGTGAACTCATGTTCTATTTTAATTTGTAAATAATTATAAATATTTTTTTATGCTCTGCACAAGAATGCCTGCCTGCTGTAAGTCTTTCCCATGTCCTTGCTCCTTTTTCTCTTTCCTTTTGTTTGTTGGTCTTCCTCCTTATTTTTCTATCTTTCTGTAGTTCTCTGCCTTGTTGTTACTCCCATCTCCCCTCAACCTCTCCTGCTTCTGTTTTTTTCTTTTTCTATTGGTTTCATTTTCTCACATTTTTTGGTCTTATTGCAAATATTTGTTATTTCGTACCCAGAGTCTCTCTCAGACCTTGACACAGAGTAAAGAACTCATTGAATATCTATTGAACAAAAGAATACATTTTCCCCTCTATGGAAAAGACAAATTGCTACTCTGGGTCTATGCTAAACATGTAGCACTTACTAGAAGATACAGTTACACAATATCTACTCCTGGTGCTATTGTTTCTACCATCGCTAGTCATGTTATACACCTCATATAATTACATGGTAGTTAATGCTTATCCTCATCCAGGGACTTTTCTACAAACTTCTAATGTATGCATTCATAAAATTCTCATAATCTTCTTGGAGCAACGATACCAACATGACTGCCCTCTTACTAATAATGAAATTAAATAACTTGTTTTAGTGAGAAGTGAAATAGTTTTCAGTCAGTCATTCTCAAATGGGGAGAATTCAATTCCCTCTCCATGGGCATTTGACAATGTCAGGAGTGGGTTTTCATGATAAGAGTAAGGGATCCTACTAATGTCTCCGGTTAGAGCTCAGGAGTCTCGCCAAATGCCTCATAATGCACAGGAATGCCATTCACAGTTAAAGAATTGGTCTCAAAGGCCAATAGTGCAAAGGCTGAGGAACTTTTGGGCTAAATAAAGTACACATAGTCCTATATTTTTAAAAAATAGCATATATCTGTAATGTTTAAAACTAACCTGTTATTCTGTTTTTAGTGGGTGAGTTTTTTTTTTTTAATTGCAGTTGTTGATATAATTGGGCTTATATCTACCAACTTAACTTATTGCAGTTTAATATTTAATCCTATTTTATCTATTTTTATCCTATTTAAACCTATATTTAATCCTACATTACCACTCTTTTTTCTTTTTTTTAAGATTTTATTTATTTATTTGACAGAGAGAGAGATCACAAGTAAGCATAGAGGCAGGCAGAGAGAGGGGAGGAAGCAGGCTCCTTGCGGAGCAGAGAGCCAGACGTGGGGCTCGATCCCAGGACCCTGGGCTACATTACCACTCTATTTAATCCTCTACTACCTTCAAAAACTTGATATCTATATCAGGGGTCATCGATTCTCCTTCACATCTTTGTGGCTAATGGAAGGAATTGAATGTTGAAATGGTATTAATTGGAAATTAAAAGTTTGGGGTACAGGAGACCCTTTACTCTTGGCCCTATCTATAAAATGAGGTGAGGGAGCCCTGGATGGCTCAGTTGGTTAAGTGTCCAACTTTGATTTTGGCTCAGCTCATGATCTCAGTGTTGTGAGATAGAGCTCTGGGCTGGGTGTGGAGCCTGGTTAAGATTCTCTCTCTGGGGAGCCTGGGTGGTTCAGTCAGTTAAGTGTCTGCTTTTGCTCGTCATGATCTCAGGGTCCTGGACTGAGCCTTGCACCCGGCTCCCAGCTCAGCAGGGAGTCTGTCTCTCTCTCTCCCTCTGCCTCTCACCATGCTTGTATGTGTGCTCTTTCCCTCTCTCTCAATCTCTTGCTGACATACTCTCTCTCTCAAAAAAATAATATAAAAAATAAATAAAATCTTAAAAAAAGATTCTCTCTTTGCCCTCCCACCCCAAAAATAATCAAATAAAAGGAGGTGACTAGATTAGACAATTTAAATACTCTACTTATAAATTAGGTAATTTTTTTTGTAGTAGGAGCATTACTGCTGCTTACTGAATCTTGACAATCCTCCTCCCTCACACACACAAGCCTCTACCTGTTCTCACAGATGAACAGGTACATAGGGCTCCTTCTGGCCAACGGACTCCAAGAACTGCTTCCAGACTGAAGCATTTAAGAGCTAGTACATGACCCTCCATCTTTCCCTGCCATGAATGACAATTAAAGTTGTTTTTCAGATGGTAGAGCCTTCATCAGTCTGGGTCTCTAGGACTCTACTGATCAGAGATTCTCAGTGACGTCTCATGTAAGCAAAAAGAAACTTTCAATGTGTTAAACTACTGAGATTTTGGAGTTTATTATAGCAACACAGTCTCTTTTATACCTTCTCAGTGTGGTGGTTAGTTGAGAAAATATTTTACCCAGGATTTGTAAGAGAATAAAATGGTAGATACAGAGAGAGGATGGTAGAATTACTTACCACCTTTTTTACGTTCCTACATCATCTAGTTCCTACCAGCAGTATAACAGGTGGCCTGTTGAATAGTAGTGCATATTGTTACATAGTGCTCATCTCCACTAGACTGGAAGACCCATATTTGGGGTTTTATGGCAGGATGATACCTTATTTAACCTAACAGTCACAGGCCTAATAGGTGCTAGGTATGAAGTAGGTTGTTGGATGTTGAGCAAAATAATTAATGTGTGAGTCTATGAAAACAACCGACATGGGACCCTACGCACAAGTAGATGCTCAGCAAGTATTTGGTTAAATGAATAAATAAATGAATAACCGAATACACAGGATCCAAGGAGTCCACCAAGAAATGGGGTGGAAGACACAAGAACTGTAAACAAGACCCGAAGACTGAGATTGGGAGGGTCTCTGAGAAAATCTCTGTGTATTTAATGGCGTATGTGACACAGCTGATGGTGTTACACAGAAAAAAATGTGTCAGGAAACTATCTACAGCTCACGGCAGTGCTGTCTTTGGCAGTGTTGGGGAGCACCAGAAGTCCTCGCAGGACTCACAGGGTGGGGCTGCTCAGCTGGCTGAGGGTACTCGGTCAGTGGCAGCATACATTAGGAAAGAAGCAGTTACAGAAATCTTCATTTATTTCTAGTGCTTAAGGAAAGCTGCTGAACTCCAATGGCAGAGGGCTGGCAGAGGGAAGGAAGGTAAGGATTCTGGAGATGAACTCACCTGATCACATGTTCCAAGTCTAGCTTCGAGTCTAGGAGATGGCTGTGCTCTAGGACCTAGGGTCCTAGCCCAATCTGGCTGGTGCTTTGGGCCCCACTCAGAGGCTGCCTCTGCTTCATAGCAAGGAACACTGTTCATGGCTGCAGATCACCCATTACCATAGCAAGGAACACTGTCCATGGCTGCAGATCACCCATTACCCCAGCTTCCCAAGTGAGTCAAGGATGTCATCTGGTTTCTATTCATCTGCTCTGAGACTGTGACTGGTAATGACTCCTTTGAAAACTTGAATTAATTTTATGTTGCATTTGCTATATTACGGGTTGGGGGTAGGATAATTGGTATGCTCAAGCATTGCACTCTGGGAACAGATGGGGCATTTTGTTTGACTCTTGAGCTGTGATGGATGTGGGGTGGGGAAACATACTTTGGTTACAGTAATAACAGGACCTCGCATTTATTGGACAGTTCCTAGGTGTTTGGGAGCTCCACTAAGGATTTTTCAAAAAAGCAAGACTCCTGTATTTATTTATTTTTTAAAAAGATTTTATTTATTTATTGGAGAGTGAGAGAGAGTGTGTGCTAATGCATGGGGGAGGGGCAGAGGAAAGGGAGAGGGAGAATCTCAAGCATAGTCCTTGGTGAATGTGGAACTGACATGGAGTCTGATCCTATGACCCTTAGATCATGACCTAAGATGAAACCAAGGGCTGGACATTTAACCAACCAAGCCATCCAGGCTCCCTGGAACTTTTTCAGACCTTAGCCTCCCCATTTCAGAAATGGGATTATAATTCTACTACCTTGGAGCTGCTGTGAATATGAGTTAATGCATCAAAAGGGCTTAGGACAACCTGACAGCGTCAGTCCTCAGTCAAAGTTATTGATTTTTGTGGCCATGACCTAATCCTCCCACAGTTCAGTGGGCACTATTATTATCCTCGCTTCCCCATATAGAAACTGAGGCTGAAGTCATGGAGCTAGGGCAAGATGCAGCAAGGATAGGAAATCTGTCTGACTCTGGAGTCTGGACTCTGAGCCACTACTGGGTCCAATGGAATCCCCTCCAAATTCATGGAACCTCAGTGGAAAAAACCAAAATGTCCAAGATGGGTAAAGAAATTGAGTTCATACAGACAGTGTACATTTTGGCCATAAAGGAGAAGATAGTTCTGCAATAGGACACAACATGGGTGGACATTCTACCAAATGAAAAAAGTCAGCCACAGAAAGACAGATACTGTGTGATTTCTCTTATAAGAAGTACCCCATATAGTCAAATTCATAGAATTAAAGAGTGGGATGGTGGCTTCCAGGGCTGGGGAAACAAGAAAATGGGTAGTTACTAATCAGTGGGTAAAAGATCCACCAAGATGAACAAGCCCTAGATATCAGCTGTACAGCATTGTACCAACAGCCAAAAATAAATAATTGAATACTTACAAATTATTAAACCGGTAGATCTCGGGTTGTGTTCTTACCATAGCAAGATAAATTAACCAAAAAAAAAAAAAAAAATCATTGAAACTCAGAATGCGACCTTATTTGGAAATGGGTTCTTCACAGATGTCATTAAGTTAAGATGAGGCCATACTAGGTTCAGGGGGCTCTAGATCCAATATGACTGGTGTGTCCTTATAACAACAAGAACAGAGAGACAGAGCTGTACATTGGGAGAAGGTCGCATAAAGATTGAAGCTGGTATGGGAGTGGTGTATCCATAAACCAAAGGATGCCAAGGATCGTTGCAACCCCCAGAACCAGGAGGCATTCTTCCCTAGGACCTTCAGACGGAGCGCAGCCCTGTGAAGAGCTCAGGTTTTGTGCTTGCCCTCCAGAACTGTGAGAGTTTAAGTGCCCATCATTATGAGCTACCCTGTTTGTGGTTACCTTTGCCCTGTAAAACTAGGGCAGCCACAATGCACCCTACCTGCTGGTTGCTGTGGGATAACCCTGCCCCCTGGATGGAGCTTCTGTTTGAGGGGAGGAGGTTGTGGGATTCTCCATGGAGCCTTTTCTGCACCTGACTGGCAAGGTTATTTTTAAATTTCACTTGTGAAGTTTTTAATGAGGGATTTTCTCACTTTTCAATAAGAGTCAGACTTTACACCCCAACATGCAGGCTTTTAAAATAGCAGAATTGTAGAAAGGGTTTGTGAAGGTGCCTAGTAGGTGAAGCTTTGTCTTCGATGGCTATGGAGTCCTTGCAAAATCCATTATCATCATCTTGTTATCAGCATCATCAAAATAAGCCCAAACATTATTGTGCCAAGCAGTCTGCTGATGGGCATGGTCACATTTAATCCTCATGATGCATGCAGAGGTAGCTACTATTATCCCCACTTTACAGACAAGGACACTGAAGCTCAGAGTGTAAGCAGAGCATCACGTTAAGAGGAGAGGCCCCTGGCCCACGGCGCTCACCTCACACCCTTCAATGTCAGCCCTGATGGATGGGAGCTTCAAGGGAAGTTTCTGTAAAAGAGAAATGGATGCAAACAGTCAAACATCATTGGCATCTAGCAGTCTCTATTCCATCAGATGAGGATGAAAAATCATTCCATCCACCTTGAGTCCTGCCCACTTTGAATGGCTGGAATGAAGTAAAATCAAACTGCTGCTTTCAGCTTGAGAAGCTACAAAAGAAAAGTAAAGAAAAAAACACAAACAAGAATCGTAGGTTACTTTGGAATCAAAGGCTACTAGTACTCATTGTAAATCCCACTAGGGAAATAATTTGTTGAAGTGAGGTCAGAGGGCATTTGAGTGGCTCAATGGAGGCAAAAGTTTTCATAGATGGAGAATTAACAAATCTTTACATCTAAGGGGAAAATGACAATGGAGCAAGTATCTTCTAAGGGCCTGACTTAATGTGTATCTTCACACCAATTCTTCTGCAACCTGCAAGGGAATCATCAAATATCCCTATTTTATAGATGATAAAAGTGGAGCTTGGAGATGCTGTGTGACCTGCCTGAGATCACAAAACGTTCGTCTCTCTTGCTCTGAATGATATTTATAATTAATGTTCCAGAATACTCAAGAAACTATTTGAAGGATTTGACATGGATTGTCTCATTTCATCTTCACAGCACCCATAAGAGGTAGGTTCCATCATGCCCATTTTAGAATGGAGACACTCGGATTGCTTAAATCATCATCCTGGATCACCAGGTAGCAGAAGCAGGGTTTGAACCCAGATGGTGATTTTTGCATTCTGTGACCTCTTCTCTCAAGCCTGCAGCATGCAATGGAAGCAGTAGCAGCAACCACTATTAGCAGTAATAGTAATAAAAAATAGTGTGTCACTAGGTTAAGAAATGTAGATGGTCTGTCAAGGACTTGATAGGATTGGGGCGGGGAGGGTGTTGGGGAGAGGCTAGAGGTAGGAGACTTAGAATTATCTGGTTGGGGGAGGGTGGGGTAAAGAGCAGAGGTGGGAGGGAGAGGTCTGGGAGAAGGCAGGGTGTGTAAGCTCTGTCATAGCTCAGCAACGGTGGGTAGAAATTGAATAGGGGCAGACATAGCACTGGAGGAAGCTGGAGCCCAAGGTTTGGACTCACCCAGGACTTAGAACATCTCTGAGACAGGCCCAGAGTTAGAGAGACCTTGGCATTGGAGCTGGGGACCTAAAGGCAGTGTCATCAGGTTCTCAAGGTACATGGGAAGCTCATCACTTCACTTGCTGGGTTGCCAATTTAATTCCGATCCAAGTCAACCAATACTTCTAATCTTTTCAATATAGGGTCTCATTAAGCTTATTTTCTCTTTGATATTATTATTTCCTTGGCCATATTCTGCTTTCTTTTAGCAAGGACTTGGAGATAGGGAAGCAGTGAAGAATATGAACATGCCTTCAATGACTGCTGTGTGTCACTCCTCTATGTCCATTATGCAATTCAGTCCCAGAATAACCAGCACTACAGAATAAAGATCATTCTCCCAATCTGGCAGATGAAGGATAAGCCTGGAAGGGGTTAATGACGTTCCTATGATCATTCAGCAAAATGACTCACCCCAGAAATAAAATAATTTGCCTAAGAAGTTAAATGACTTGCGGTAGAGGTTGACCAGGAAGTTAGATGGCTTTCCCAAGATCATCCAGATTTTGCTGACTCCAAAGTCAGGTTTGAAAGTCTTGTGCTGCTTCCACTGTCCCAGAGCCTTTCCATGTCCTTTGAGCACCCAACACAGAGCTATGTTCTCACCAGGCACTCAATAAAAGTTTCTCTTGATTGCGTAGCTGAGAGATGACTAAGTTCAGAACCAGGATGGGACTCTAACATTATTTTTTCCAGCTGTGTATCCAGGAGAAGCCCTAGGTATTCTGGGAATGAAAGCAGAACAAACACCAGCTTAATTCGGGTAATAATTTTACATCTTCCAATGCTAATTCTATGTGATATCCTCCTAGGCTCTCAAAGTCCCACTTAACAGGTGTGCTCGTTTTCTTCTCAGATGCCTTCCTCCCTGGTGTTTCTGTGGGTAATGGAGGGACCTCTAATGACAAGGTCAGTCCTTGCCTACGATGGAAACACTGCTGTACTGTCCCTCTTGCTTCTCTTGTGATTCAGTAGCGGGATCAGGTCTTCCACTTGTTTTCAGGAAAATGGAGCTGTTGAATCTTTTATGAATTCTTAATGAATATACTTAAGTGAGTCTTTAAAGTTCCAACCAGAGGAAAGGATAAATCCTGACTTTGGAGACAGACCCCAGTTTGGAGTCCTGGGTTTGTTTGTCCCAGCTGTATCCTTGAATATATTCTTTTTTTTTTTTTTTTAAAGATTTTATTTATTTATCTAACAGAGAGAGTGAGAGAGCACAAGCAGGGGGGGATGAGCAGAGGAGAGGGAGAAGCAGACTCCCCACTGAGCAGGGATCCCGATGCCAGGCTGGATTCCAGGATCCTGGAATCATGACCTGAGCTGAAGGCAGACAATTAACTGACTGAGCTACCTAGGCGCCCCTTCTTGAATATATTCTTAACCTCTGTTTCCTTAAGTGTTCTTTTCTTCTTTAAAGGTGATAACAACCACTGTCCAGACTCCCAGGCAAAGGTGTTCTCTGGGGTGGGGGTGTGTGTCCAATAGGGGAGATTGGCAATCGTGAGTGGCTTCTTCAGTGGTCTCCCCACTCACATTCATGCTGCTTCACTGACCTCTCTTCATGCAACAGCCAGGGACACAGACGACATGGATCAGATCCCACCCCTCTCCCACATAAACCCTCTGAATGAAAGTCAGGTTAACAACAGAAGCAAGCACTCCACCCTCTCCAAGACAGGCAAGAGCTAGTGCCTGGGAGAGTCCGGTAATGAACCTTGCTCAACCCTGGGTGGTAACATTCAGCCCTTCCCTGACTTTGCTCCTCAACACAAAGTTCTTGAAAAGAGTCTTTCATTGGGGTTAGTCAGAGGTTGTAAAAGAACATGATCTTTGGTGCAGCACCTACTGGTTTCAAACTTATTTCTGGCCCTTGCTGATTGTGTAGATTTGGGGAAATTTACAGTGTCTCCAAACCTCAGTTTCTTCATCTGTAAAATGAGACAGGCACACTTTTTTTTTTCCAGGAAACTTTTGCTCATACAATGCCCTGCTCTGGGCCCAGTGAGGCAGTGATCAATCTGTATCATGACTCCCTTCTTACCTGGATGTTCCCTGGGATGTAAGTTTACAGGGCAGGACACACACTGGCCATGTTTATGGCAGTGTCCCCAAGTGCCTAGCACAGGGTCTGCAACAGAATAGAGACTAACAACAGGGACTAGGCCTTACTGACCACTGTATCTCTCATTCCTGACACAATAAGTGTTTTTTCTCTTCATCTCCCTTTCCTGTTGTTGGAGTCTCTTACAGTAGCTTTCCTAGAGACAGCAAATCAGGACAAGCTCAGGGTTGAGAGATGAGGTGCAGTCCAGATTCGTGGACTGGTTTCAGATGACATGGGGGTAAATATTCATTTTCTATTGTTATAGGTCAAATTACTTTCAACTTAGTGTCATAACATGCCTTTATTAGCTCATGGTTTCTATAGGGTAGGGTCTGGGCATAGCTTAGCTGTGTTCTCTACTTTAGGGTCTCATGAGGTGTTAGCCAGGACTACATTCTCATCTGAGGTTCAATTGGGGTGAGGAGTCAGCTGCCAAGCTCAGGGGGTTGTGGGCAGCAATTGTCTTCTTATGGGCTGTTGGACTGAGGACCTCAGCTCCTTGTTAGTGGTTGACCAGAGGCTCTTCTTAATTCCCAGAGGCCACCTTCAGTGCTTCTTTGAATATGTCCTGTTTGCTCCTAGAGATCCAATTTCTATATGCACTGTGCCCTGGAAGCTAACTCCTACCAAGCTCATCAACTGGGCTCTCTGCCTTCCAATGTCTGCTTGAGTTTGACTAGTGGGAGCATCAGCAGGCTCTTCAGAGAAGGAGGAGACTGAGGGCAATATATTCCTCTGGGTCCCTCCTGCCACGCCTTGGGTTGGCTGGTTTTTCTAAGCAAAGATCACAGCATTTTTCTTTTCAGCTGCTTTCAACTTCCATTATTGTCTCTGGGAACTGGGAACTGCTTCCTCTTCTGGCCACTCAGAGGTGGTTGCGAGCTCACAGGGGAAGGGCTTCGGCATCCCTGTCTGTTTTCTTAATCTGCTCATACTTTTGAAAATGTTCCCTCCATACACTCTCTTTTCACCCCATTTGATAGGGCCTGTCTGTTTGTTCAGGACTCAGCTATCACCCCCTTGGAAAATATCCCAATCTTGGCGTGCTACTCTGTAGCATTCCCACTTTGCATATGCACACAAAGTGGTTTTTCTGCACATTTATTTTATTATTTATTTTAATGTTTCCCAAATTGCTCACCATTTTGAAAATCATGTCCCTCTGGCAGGACTGATCTTTAGCTGGTGTTCACTGGCTTAGCCTCCCTGGGTTTAATGCCGGCCCCATCCTGACTCTCGTCTCTGTAGCAGCTGTAACTACTGGAACAGTTGCTTCTCACAAAGCCATGGCCGCAGTGGTAGCTGAGTCCCCCAAACAAGTAGTTTGCGTTTGTAGCTGTTATGTGCACTGGGATTCTGTGTATAAATGTGCACTGGGATTCAACATGTGTATAAATGAAAATGCCTATGTGCTAGTTTCCTATTGCTGCAGTAGGTCATGGCCACAGAAGTGGTGGTGAAGACCACCTAGATTTATTATCATATAGTTCTGGAAGTCAGAAGTCAGAAAAGGAGACATGTGGGGCTCAAGTCAAGGTGTGGGCAGGGTCGCTTTCCTTCTGGAAGCGCTAGAAGAGGATCCACTGCCTTGCCTTTCCCAGCTTCTAGACGTTGCTTGAATTCCTTGGTTCATGATCTTCTTCCATCCTCAAAGTCAGCAATGGCTAGCTGAGTCTTTCTCTTGCTGCATCCCTCTGATACACACTCACTCTCCTCTCTCACTTATAAGGATCCCTGTGATGCCATTGGGTCTACTCGTATAATCTAGGATAATCGCCCATCTCAAATTCAGCTGACAAGCCGTCTTAATTACATCTGTAACCTTAATCCCTCTTGCCATATTGCATAAAATAGTCACAGGTTCCAGGGTTAGAATATGGACCTCATCTACCAAAACACTGATATTCACAGAGGCCTTATGTGAAAACATCAAACACAGAGAAAATGTGAACGTAACAATCAGTTAAGAGTTGTCTTGCTTCTTTTTAATCCTTACATTTTCATTACAAAGTAGGGGTAAGCAGCTAACAACTTCTCTTAGCATACTTGTCCTTTTTACTACACTTAAGATAATTATGTTGATCTTATATTGACTTTTGAAATTATATGTATGAGTATTATATATATAATATCACCATATCATATCATATCATATCATATATCATATCACATCAATAAAATTTATTTCCAAGTAGTAAAGGAGTCATTAGTTTTGTTTGTAACAAGATGGGAGTGAAGAACTCCTAGGGCTGAGAGCCACTCTCTTAGATATGTTTCTTGTCCCCCATGTTCCCATGACTATGACTGGCATGCAGCAGAGCTCAGTATGTGTTGGGGGAGTGGATGGACAGGTGAATCAATTACTTGCCTAAAGCATTAGTATAGGGAGGTTGGTGGGCACTGCTATGTGTTGTTTGAAGGATACCTTGCTAAGAAGAGGTCACAATTCTACTCCATTGGCTTCTAAGATTAGGACAATTTATACAACATTCTGGTCCTCAAGAATAAGGCAGATTCTACACCAAGAGGATTCCTTTTGCAGGTGGCCTTCTTGGGGAAATGAAAGAGTTTCTCATTTGCTCAGTGTAAATTCCTTAAGAAAAGGATTGCAGCTTGAGATTAATGAGCTCTGGAATGGAGCGCTGGGGAAAAAAAAAAAAGGAAATATAAGAAAAAGAATCAAGCAGAGCTCCCTGTGTTCTTTGGGAATATATTGTTCCCAGAGACCATTGATTTGCCTAATTCTTGCAATTCTTGCCTGTGTGTTTCTTCTGTTGCTTCCTCTATTCTGCTCTGAGAGGGATTTCTTTTCCTACATATCAGTCAATTCCCCCCAAAGAGCCCATGTTACTTTCTTTTTAATAACAATTTTTTTATTTTATTTTATTTTATTTATTTTATTGTGTTATGTAAATTACCATATGGTACATCATTTGTTTTTGATGTAGTGTTCCAAGATTCATTGTTTACATAGGACACTCATGCCATGCGTCACATGCAATATGTGCCCTCAACACCCACCACAGTCTCACCCATCCCTCCACCCCATCCCCTCTAAAACCCTCAGTTTGTTTCTCAGAGTCCACAGCCTTTCATGGTTCATCTCCCCCTCTGATTTCCCCCCTTTCATTTTTCCTTCCTTCTCCTAATGTCCTCTATGCTATTCCTTATGTTCCACAAGGAAGTGAAAGCCTTTTTGCTGTGAACAGGTTTCCTGTTCTGTCCCTGAGCTTGTGTGTCTCCCAAAGATTTGCACTAGCTGCAGTGAAAACGTTTGTAGCTAAATCTTTCACCTGGAAATCATCTTAGAGATCCATCTCTTCATTTTTTTAAAGAAGAAATAGAGAGTCACAGAGGTCTGACAACTTCTCTCAGGTTAGTGGTAGAGTTTGACCAGGAAGCTTCACTGGGGGATCTCATTTCATATATAAAATTCTGTGCTTGAGCTGGAAGTGGAAATGAAATAAAACATATTTTATACTAAATTATAAAGATGTGGCTCCTTTAATAGAAGTTCAGAGCACATACATACACACATATACATAATGCAAATATTAATTATATAATTTCATTTGAAGTCATATATGCCATTGAAAGGTGCTATCAGAATATGGAGGGAATTTGCATAAAATATACATTTTTAAGTATGAAAAGGAAACAGTGAAAATGAGAAAAATGGAAGGAAGAAAAGGAGAACTGGATGTGCTGAGTAATTTACATACTGACAGCAAGTTTCTCTGAATGGAATATACAAATGTATGTAAATTGGTCTGACTATTTAAGAAAAAGATATGCAAATACATGTCCACGGAAATCTGCTACCCATCATGTTGAAGTAGAATAACAAAATGCTTCATTTTAACTCAGATTATTTTTCTTTTTTCTGGAATGTTCCCTCAGGAAACTCTAGCTCCAAATTCCTGCCCATCTAGCATCTCAGTCATCCGCGTGTTACATGGGCTCCAAGCCAAGTGTCAGACAGGATGTTGGAGTCACAAAGGAGAATAAAACAGAGAAGGCACTAGTCTTAAAGGAGCTCTGAGTCTAACAGGGGGACACACACGTACAGGGACTCTCATGATGCGCCGTTGGGATACATGCATTCAATGTACAAATGCGTTCACTGAGATTATGCGCTCCTTGATATACAGAAGTTGTGAAATTCACCTGCAATGAGATGGGAGCTGTGGGTGTCACAGAGTGAGAGTTATTCTGTTGATACATCTGGTTTCCCTCATGTTCTTAAGGCCTGTCAGTACCTTGTTTTGTCAACTCCCCCACTTACTCCTTGAGTTCTCATCTCTTATTGCCTCCAGCTTATCTTTTCTAAGTCCTCATTTTGGGTTGAACAGCTTTAAGGTTCTCCTGATGGTCATCAGTCCTGATCAGGTTGTTTGGAGGGAGGCAGGACCTATGTAGCTTAGAGCGATAGAGGGATACTCTGTGATTCTAAAATAGAACTTAATATAAACTAAATCACAGGGATAAAACCAACAGAAACAAAGGGGGCAGAAAGAGGGAATTGATTTCTCTTGAAGATGCTTTCAAAAAGCATGGGCTTTGGGAAGGCAGATGTGAAATCAAAAGCCCATAATCCCTCCTTAATTATGTGATTTTGGCTAAGTCACAACCACTTTGGAACAAAACAGAGGGAATACTACCTACCTTAGAGTGTTATGAGGAAGGATGAATGAAAACAATAAGCAAAGAAAATTTATGTTTCCACCCCAGAAACTTTCCTTAAACTCCAGGCTCAGAGAAACAACAGACTACTTGAGATCTCTACTTGAACATTGAAGATTAATCTCAAAACATGTCTACAAATGATGCTCTGATTTCCCCCAAGCTGTTCCACACACATCCTTGCCTACATCAGTGGTTGTCCACTCTATTTTTCTAGTTGTTCAGGCCAAACCCTTGGAGTCACCTATGACTCTTTTCCTTCACATGTCACATTTTACACACGAGAAAACCTTGGGTCTGCTTCAATATACAACCAGAGTTCCACCACTCTTTCCAAATCTACTGCTATCGCCATGGCCAAGTCCTCCCAGTCTCTGACCACAGGGATTGCCGTAACTTCTGTGCAAGTCTCCCTGCTCCTGCCTGTGAGTCCCCTAGAGCAGAGAAGATAATGTTGTCCTTCAGAATTTTCAGTTAGATCATGTCACTTCTCAAAATTCTGTACTGGTGCTCCATTTTCACTCAGAATAAAAGCCAAAGACTTTGCAATGTTTGACAAGGCCCTGCATGAAAAAAACCTTCATTTCCTCTCTGACCCTCTTCCATTCTACATCCCTCATGTCCCTGCTCTCCCTGATCAATCTCCCTGGCCTCCTCACTGTTGCTTGAAGATCCCAGATATGTGGCTATCACAGGTCCTTTGCCCTAGCTGTTCCCTCTGCCTAGAACCCTCTGTTCCATGCCGTACCTTGCCTCATTTTCCCAGCTTTTAAAGTCTTTGCTCAGATGTCTCCTTCTCAATGAAACGTAAGGTGACCACCAAGTTAGATATCACATTTCCCTCCCTAGTACTCTCTCTCCATCTCCTCACCTGTTTTATTTGTTCTTTTTAGGTAAGTGTCACCTGCCTCTTGCTAACAAGTTGGAAGATGTATTGGTCTGTTGTGTTTATTGTTAACTGTATATTTCCCCTCTCCATAACCAAAACTCCTCTCAAGGCAGAGGTCTTTATCTGTTTTGCACATTGACATGCTTTAATCTGTGTCTAGAAACATACTAGGAACTCCACACATGTTTATCAAATGAGAGCAACACCTGCCCTAAAGCAAGTGCTCAATTATAATATGTTTTCTCATTCTTGTTTTGACATCAGCTGAAAAGCTACACCCCGTTAGAAGGTAGGTAAGTACTAGGGATATGAGTACTATGGTCCACACCACTGGGAGGTATACAGGGAAGTTGTTAAGAGAGTAGATGCTAAGAGTTCATTGCAAGAATAATTTTTTTAGGGGCTCCTGTTTGGCTCAGTGGGTTAAAGCCTCTGCCTTCAGCTCGGGTCATGGTCCTGGAGTCCTGGGTTGGAGTCCTGCATCAGGCTTTCTGCTCAGCAGGGAGCCTGCTTTCTCCTATCTCTCTGACTGCCTCTCTGCCTACTTGTGATCTCTGCCTGTCAAGTAAATAAATAAAATCTTTAAAAAAAAGAACAATTTTTTTTTCCTTTTGTTGTATCTGTATGAGGTGATGGATGTTAACTAAACTCACTGTGGGCATCATTTCATAACATAGGTGTTTCAAACACCATCATACTGCACACCTTAAACTTACACAGCAATGTGTGTCAATGTCTTGATAACATTGGGGAAAAAAAAATAAAAGCTACCAAGTGTGTGTGAAGGTAAGAAAAAAAAAAGGTCTCCAGGCATCTTTCCTCCCTGCCCCTCCCTGCCCCTCCCTGCCCTTGCTGTGACAGGACTCCATTTGGTCTGGATTATCAATGTTCCTGAGTAGACACTTTCTACCTGTGGAGGCAGTGCTTGTTCATGGGATGGGTTCCTCTCTCTCTGGGACAAGTGCCATGTTTCCTCCTCCTCCTCTCACAGGTGCTACGTCCCACTGCACCTCATGAATGGAGGGACTGTGTTCCTCACCAGGAAGCATGGAGCCTCTGCTCTGTTTCCTTTTCAGCGACATATGCGATCATTCAGGATCAGAGTTTCATGGTTTTTCTTTGTTGAAAGGATTTGTCTTGGCTTACGTGTGAGAAAATTTCTTCCTTCCTGGTCACAGCTTGTTGTGGCTTCTCAGCCTATTCGGGACTGTATCTTCTATGACTTAGTCCCCCAGCCCCAGGGCTTGGGAAGAAGAGGACAGAGGATGGATTATTAATAAGAGCACATTGTCCAAGCAATGCATGTTATCTCATTTTCCAGAGCACCTTCTTATTCGTTGACTTCTTCATTCTCACAAAGGGTTGGTCCTGCTTGTGATGGTTCCAAGGCAGTGGCATTTAGAATAAGACAGCTCTGCATTCACTCAGGGCTTGTCCATTTGTCAGATGGGTGATCTTGGAAGTCCCGCATGGCTTCTCTCAGTCTTATTTGGATCAGAGATAAGGACTGAGGGATCCTAAAGTTCTACCACCCAAACCTAGATGCTTTTGAAAAGTGAGTACCTTTCCAATCTCGGTTATTGTCAATAAGGCTGGAATAAACATCAGGTGCATATAAGTGGAATCTAAAAAAAAAAAAAAAAAGTGAATAAATAAACCAAAAGTAGAATCAGACCTATACATACAGAGAACAAAGTGATGGTTGCCAGATAGGGGGCCGGGCCAAATAGGTGAAGGCCAGTGAGAGATGCAGGCTTCTAGTTATGGAGTGAATAAAGCAAGGGAATAAAAGGAACAGCATAAGGAATACAGTCAATGATATTATAATAATGTTTGTGTGGTGGGAGATGGTAGCTATACTTGTGGGCATAGCATAATGCATAAACTTGTCCAATCGCTATGCTGTCCACCTGAAACTAATGTAACACTGTGTGCACTGCATTCAGATAAAAATTTTCAAGTAATTTAAGAAAAAGAAAAGATTTTTAAAATTTATTTATTTAGAGTAAGCTGGGAGAGGGGCCGAGGGAGAGGGACAGCGAGAATCTCCAGCTGACTCGGCATTGAGTTTGGAGCCCATGCGGGACTTGATCTCATGACCCAGAGATCATGTCCTGAACTGAAATCAAGAGTCAGATTCTTCACTGACTAAGCCACCCAGGTGCTGGTGGAGTACTTTTCTTTCTTTCTTTCTTTTTTTTTTTTTTTAAGATTTTATTTATTTGTTTATGAGAGAGAGAATGAGAGAGAGAGAGCATGAGAGGAGGGAAGGAAGAGCTCAGAGGGAGAAGCAGACTTGACGTGGGGCTCAATCCCAGGATTCCAGGATCACAACCCGAGCCGAAGGCAGTTGGTTAACTAACTGAGCCACCAGGTGCCCCATCCCTCAAGTACTTTTAATAATTGTATGAGGATAAAAGCTTTGTTGGCTTTGTTCCAGGGCTATCAGGTATATGATCACCCTTGCTAATGATGATACTTCTCACTTATAATACTGATGCTAATACTAATACAAAACAACCAGTGATGATAATAATACAAATAAATATTTATACCTAATATTAATAAGTACTGGTATCTAATAACTCCAACAGTATACTTATAAATGGTTGTGAAGACTAAAAATATATGTTAAAAGCACTTACATACTGTTAAATGCTATATAATTGTCCATAGTTTAATTAAAAACTGAGAAGAGGGTCACTTGGGTGGCTCAGTGGGTTAAGGCCTCTGCCTTTGGCTCAGGTCATGATCCCAGGACCCTGGGATTGAGCCCCACATTGGGCTCTCTGCTCAGCGGGGAGCCTGTTTCTCCCTCTCTCTCTGCCTGCCTCTCTGCCTATTTGTGATCTCTGTCTGTCAAATAAATAAAAATAAAATCTTAAAAAAAAAAAAACTGAGAAGAGAGACCAGATGGATCCTTCCCGATCTGGTAGCAACTCGGGTATAGAGAGGCTGGTGGGCTTCCTCACAGGTACCAAGATGGGAAATGGCAAACAGGGTTTCTAACTTTCCATCTGAAATGAGTGGCTAACAGACAAATGAAAGGATATTCAACATCACTCAGCATCAGGGAAGTACAAATGAAAACCACCATGAGATACCCCCTCACACCTGTCAGATTGGCTAAAATTAACAAGTCAGGCAATGAAAGATGTTCATGAGGATACAGAGAAAGGGAATGCACACTGGTGCAGCCACTCTGGAAAACGGTATGGAGGTTCCTCAAAAAGTTAACAATACTTATCCAAAGGATACAAATGGTGATTCAAAGGGCATGTGTACCCCAATATTCATAGCAACAATGTCCACAACAGCCAAACCATAGAGAGAGTTGAGATGTCCATCAACAGATGAATGGATAAAGAAGATGTGGTATATATAGATATAGATAGATATAGGTATAGATATAGAGATAGATATAGATATAGATATTACCCAGCCATCAGAATGGATGAAATCTTGCCATTTGCCATTTGTAACAAAGCGGATAGAACTAGAGAACATTATGCTAAGGGAAATAAGTCAGTCAGAGAAAGACAAATACCATATGATTTCATTTATATGTTGAATTTAAGAAACAAAACAGATGAACATAGGGGAAGGGAAGGAAAAATAAAATCATATAAAAAAGAGAGGGAGGCAGACCATAAAAGTCTCTTAACTATAGGGAACAAACTGAGGGTTGCTGGAGGGGAGGTAGGTGGGGGATGGGTTAATTGGGTATTAAGAGGGTGCCTGGGTGGCTCAGTGGGTTAAAGCCTCTGCCTTCAGCTCAGGTCATGATTCCAGGATAGAGCCCCACATGGGGCTGTCTGCTCAGCAGGGAGCCTGCTTCCCCCCTCTCTCTGTCTCTGCCTGTCTCTCTGCCTACTTGTGATCTCAGTCTGTCAAATAAACAAATAAAATTAAAAAAAAATAAATAAGAAGATTGGGTATTAAGGGGGGCATTTGATGTGATGAACCCTGGGTTTCATATGCAACTGATGAATTGCTAAATTCTACCTCTGAAACTAATAATAAGGTATATGCTAACTAAATTGGATTTAAATAAAAAGTAAAAAATAAAGCCATAAAATGAATGCTGTTTTGTTTTGTTTTGTTTTCACCATTCAGAAGCATGTTCTATTATCCACCTGGAGGTTAGCCATGCCTGTTTGCTCAGTGATGAATTCCTTGAAGGCCGGGCCTGGGTCTTGTGAATCCTGTTCTCAGTACCAGTTAGAGAAGCAGGCACTATGCACTGGCTTGACAGATGAAGGGGTGACTGGGTGAACACATTGTTCGAGTAAAGTTCTGAAGGAATGCTGTTCACAACAGGTACTTTCTTTTCCTTAAAGGCAGGTAGAAGGAAACACACAGGATGTGTTCCAAACTCAGTGAGAGATTCTGTGTAAGCTGGAAGTGTCAGAAGCCCAGACTGGTGGCCTTCACTTCTAGGGCCTGGTACTATTTATACGCACTTAGCAGGTTCTTAACAAGAATCATTGAACGAATCCACATCCACAGGTGGGGTCTATTTGACATGAAGAAGAACGTGGGATTTTTCTAGAAAACAATGAAGTCATTATAAACTTTTGGCCAAGAGAACGAAACGCCTGGAAAAGGCATGGACAGATGGTAGCAGACCACAGCAGCTTAGACGCGTTTCCCCACATGCTGCAGGACTGGGTTTGAAGGATGGTCTCATGTGCCACTGACCCTCCCAAGCAGGAGATACTGGTTGCTCTTCCTTTTGCTCAGTGTTGACCAGAGCCTTCTCAAAGGTATAACATGGCTCTCTCTGAACCACACATCTAATGGCTGTGATTGCCAGGATTCTAATCCACGTGCATTCCACCAAGCTATTTTATTTTCTGCTATTCATTTCTTCTTTCTATGAAATTTCAACTAAGGTAATCTCTAGAAATTGTTTTACACTATATACATATAAACGTTTGCAGATCAAAGTGACTTGGTTGTGTAAAGTAAGATTAGACTAGCACTTCCCAAATTAGTATACCACAGAGCACTAATATAGCAAGATGGTCCATGACAAAGGGTCCCATGAGTAATACCAGATGTGATATCCTATTTTTCCCCATGTAGACCTCTAAGACACCTAGACCCTACAAGACCTCCATAAGAAACCTAACTTTGTGAGAGATAGCATTCTCTGCATTTTAAAATATTTCCTAACCCCCCTTTCCCATCTACTAACATCTCATAGTTCCAGTGTTTAGTAAAACACACATTGGCAGATTCTGGGCTGGGAGAATCTCCAATGTTTTTTCAACTCTGAAATTCTACTGATCTTTTCCCAGAGAGCAGCTAGTGGCCTATCTGGGGGAGCCTGAATAAATGGTGTGAGTTCCCACCCCATATTAGGGGGATTTTTATTACTTTTTACTTCTGTGTTTGGGGTGTTGGTAGAGAATATTTAGAAAAACTGAACCATTCCCACCATGCCAAGTGTCTCTAAGAAGCTGTCTGAGATGTGTGTCTGTTCATCCTGAGGAAAATGTTTATGAAGAGGAATTCCATCTCATGGAGGCCCTGAGATGCACGAACGTTCCTATGTATGACATTTCAGTGTCTGGTTTGAGGCTGGAGAATAGGCTGAGTTTGCGATCTTGCCTGTAAGCCTCTGAGATCCTCAGATAGTAAGGACTGGTACCTTTTAGGAAAGAGACTTTCAATAACTCAGAGCAGGAATTCTGTGTCCCAGGGGATGTGTCTTCTCTCTCTATTTTTCATTTTATTTGGTAATCCTGATCAACCTCATTATTATTTTTTAATAATAAAGGAATGGGTGATTAGGGGAGGCCTCCTGAAAGGGTGGCATTTGAACTAAACGCTGAATGACAAGGAGGGGCTCCCATGGAAATGTCCAGGAGTATCGCTGTCCACGCAAAGGGAGCAGTCTAACTGCCCTCACTTGGAGACAGGTGTGTCTGGTTCAAGAACAGAAAGATGTCCAGAGTAGCAGGAATTCATGGAATGGGTGAGTGGTAGGATTCCCCCCTCCCCCCATGTACAGTCTGAATCCATTGAGAACTTTGAGTAACATTATCATGCAATATTACTTATGCTTTACAAGAATGGTTCTGGCTGTGTGGAGATAGGTATCAGGGGAAAGGCAGAGGAGAAGAGCAGACACAGTGAGACAAAGTTGATACAGTGGCCCAGACTGGAGACGAGGTGTCCTAGAGTGTGGCAATGCAGGTGTTCTAATCCCAAATAGTGATGTAGTATTTGCCACACAAGTCATCAATAACTGCTAGTGAGTTATTATTACCATTATTATCCCGTGTCTCAAAGCTCTACATCCCACAGAGTTCCAAGTTTGTTTCCCAGCTCTTGGGTTGAAAGGGATAAGGTATTGCCCCATTTTTGGAAGGTGGCTCTTTCCTAGGTCCATGGGGCTGGTGGTGTCCAGCCAAAGGTTCAGGGGTGCTGGGAGGGAGATAAGGGTGTGTCAGAGAAGGCCTGGAAACCCCAGTGTCCACCTGGCCACTCATCATGCACACAGGCCTAACCTAGGAGAAGAGTAGGGCTCTGAGGAACACACAGGAACTAATGAACCCATGTGGGACATGTTCTCTTGCAGGTTATTATTGTCCCTGCGTGGATGTGTATAATTGTCTGTAAATAAACATTTTCCAGGGCTGTTGCCATACAATAAATCACTTTAATCCCCACTAAATCTTGCATCCTTTTGCATTTTAAATGAAAACCTGCATTTTTAAAACACCTTTTTTAAAAATGTAGCTCAAAACCACATGGACAAATTACCTTTAGCTTGGTTTTCCCTTGATTTTTTCTGCAACTGACTGAGTCCAAGGCTACCTTCAGTAATAGTTGTCCTTCTCCCACCAATTCCTTCACCACGCATCTGTGATAACTATGGGCCTTCATTCCTGTGCCCTTTTTCATCTCCCTTTCCTACTTTATCTTCCTATAGAGTAAGACGAGGAAAAAAAAAAAACTAGACTCTTCTAACCAACAAGACATTGGTCATTGCTCATTTCCTCCAAGAACATTTTAGCCCTGTTGACACTATGTCTCTTTGACATAAGAATTATTTTTAGGCTGATTACTTTCAGGAGGCAGCAGACACAGGAAAAACCCTGAATATTGAGTAGAAGTTACTTCTTTAGTAAGACATGCTTACATTTGTAAGAGAAACCTCTTTCCTCAGGGTATCTTCCTCTCTGTACCAGAAGCAGAAGGATGACTAAATCTGGAGAAACTCTTAGCAGTGAGGATGGCCTTGATCTAAATCTGTGTAACAAACTTTCCCCTTTTACTGTGCTTTCCCTGATAGCCTCCTGTAAGTGGCTCCCCTGCACCCTGAAAGAGATTCCTTTATCTTTAGCTGAAGGTGATATTTAAGGTGGTGGCTTGGACCATTTAGGGGAGTTACTCTGTTTTCCTGGGTCTGTCCCATGTATACAGGAAGTATCTTTGTCAGGAGCAAGAATTCCTGTCCCCTCAAAGGTCCTTCTTGTGGGACTAAGAATCAAAGTAACACAAGACAGACTAACAGGAGAATATCAAATTTAGTAGACTTATGTAAGGGGACTCTACAGAGACATGGAAGTTGCAAAGGCAGTCAGGCAACATGAGGTGTATCTGTCATTCTGAACTATGGAAAAGGGGGTAGGGGTCTGGAACTTCAGAAGAAACTGTGAAATGTGGTGTCTCTTCTGACTGAATGGGGGCCCCTCAAGTGTAGGGCAATGATGGGGTGGGGGCTGGTGGGTGGAAGGAGTCACCTGAGACAGAAAAAAGGAGATAGAGGTTTATTGAACACACTGCAAAGGAGCAGGGAGCAGGACAGGAGAGGAGGGGCTGTCTGCAACCCGGCAGGGGTGGGGGTTGTTTTTAAAGGGGGGAGATGTGGAGGGATGGCAAATTACAGAATTTTCCCTTTTTGGTAACTGGGCCTAATTGGAAGTAGCCCATTGGTTAGTTAGGGCCTGTGGATATTTTGAGATGGGACAACCCTTCGACTTGCTGAAGGGGTGTATCTGGCGACCTGGCCATTGCCAGCCTGTTCCTCATGTTTGCTACCACATGTAACCTCTCCACACCTATCTAGCTCTCTCTAGACTGCTTTTGCAGGTGAAAAGTTGGCTGAGTGGCTTGGTACTGGACCAGTTTCATCCACCTGGGACCATGGTTTCAACCCATACACATAGATAAACTCAAAATGGATGAAAGACCTCAACATGAGACAGGAATCCTTCAAAATCCCAGAAGAGAACATAGGCAGTAACCTCTTTGACATTGGCCACAGCAACTACTTTCAAGACACATCTCCAAAGGCAAAGGAAACGAAAGTGAAAATGAACTTTTGGGACTTCATCAAGATAAAAAGCTTCTGCACAGCAAAGGAAACAGTCAACAAAACAAAGACGCAACCCACGGAATGGGAGATGATATTCACAAATGACACTACAGACAAAGGGCTGATATCCAAGATCTATAAAGAATTCCTCAAACTCAACACCCAAAAAACAGATAATCATGTCAGTCAGTTTTTTTAAAGATCATAATTAAACTTTTAACTGACTTACTGTTACAAAGAAGATAAGTATAGCAAACAAATTGTTCTGAAATTGAACAGGGGAAGAAAGTTTACATTATAAAGCCCTTTCAAAAATGGTGAGAAGTCAGGGCGCCTGGGTGGCTCAGTGGGTTAAGTCTCTGCCTTCGGCTCAGGTCATGATCTCAGGGTCCTGGGATCGAGCCCCGTATTGGGCTCTCTGCTCAGAGGGGACCCTGCTTCCCCTTCTCTCTCTGCCTGCCTCTCTGCCGACTTGTGATCTCTCTCTCTCTGTCAAATAAATAAATAAAAAAAATAAAAAAAATAGTGAGAAGTCTATGGGTAACAAACTGAGGGTTGCTGGATGGGGAGGTGAATAGGGTAACTGGGTGATGGGCCTGATGGAGGGCATTTGACGTGATGAGCACTGGGTGTTATATGCAACTGATAAATTATTGAACTATACATCTGAAACTAATGACGTACTACACGTTGGCTAATTGAATTTAAATAAAAAAGGTGAAAAGTCTAAAATACGGTACTTTAAAATATATTATAATAATTTTATTACTTCCTAATATTTAGAATCAAAGCTTTGAGATATAGTTCACTTATACAATTCACTCATTTTAAAGTATTCATGGGTGCTTTGTCTATTCACAGAATGGTACAATCATAGCTACAGTCAATTTTTAAAAGATTTCATTTATTTATTTGAGAGAGAGAGAGAGTGAGAGAGAGCAGGAGCTGGGGAACAGAGAGAGAGAGAGAGAAGCAGGATCCCCACTGAACAGGGAGCCCAATGCAGGGCTCGATCCCAGGACCCTGGGATCATGACCTGAGTTCAAGGCAGATGCTTAACTGACTGAACCACCCAGGCCCCCCACACTCAATTTTATAACATTTTCATCAGCTCAGAAAGAGTCTCCATACCCTTAAGCTGTCACCTACCTACTCCGTATGCCCCCAGCCTCCCAAGCTCTAAGCAACTTTCTGACTCTACAGATTTCTCTGTTTTGGACTTTGATATCAATAGACTCCTATAGCAGGCACACAGTTTCCATCTTATTTAAGAATAGATATTATTCTTTCACCTCTCCAGTGACAGAAGCTGCGCAGGCTCTATCAACACAGCAATGACTCATGTGGTAGTTGCTTTCAGCATGGTGGCCAGAACAGCTCTGAGTCAGTGTCACCTGGCTAGCAAGGCACTGGGGGTTCTGACTCTAGTGGCACAAAGCAATTTTCAGGGCCATGCTGCAAATTTCTAAACAGAAATAAGACATAAAATATCAGTAAGAGGTGTTTTTCATTTCTACTCTAGAACACAATTTTATTGGTGTGAGTGGAACAAATGTAATTTTCTCCAATTCTATAGGTTCTAGGTGAAAATGTGGGCTAACTGGCATCAGTTCTGATTTATTTCAGTTCTGTTTTCATGCCCTTGCAGGTTAATACTCCAACGACAGTCTCCTTATTCCAGCTCAGTTTGGGCTTAGCTTTTGCTTTTTCTCTTTCTCTTTCTTTTTTTAAATTTCTTTTCAGTGTTCCAGAATTCATTGTTTATGCACCACACCCAGTGCTCCATGCAATCTGTGCCCTCCATAATACCCACCACCAGGCTCACCCAACCTCCCACCCCCCACCCCTCCAAAACCCTCAGTTTGTTTCTCAGAGTCCACAGTCTTTCATGGTTTGTCTCCCTCTCCGATTTCCCCCAACTCACTTCTCCTCTCCATCTCCCCATGTCCTCCATGTTATTCCTATGCTCCACAAGTAAGCGAAACCATATGATAATAGACTCTCTCTGCTTGACTTATTTCACTCAGCATAATCTCTTCCATTCCTGTCCATGTTGATACAAAAGTTGGGTATGAAGAGAGAAGAAACACATGGTCTTCTCAATTGATGCAGAAAAAAAATTTGACAAAATCCAGCATCCGTTCCTGATTAAAACGATTCAAAGTATAGTGTGCTTAGCTTTTTCTATCAGCTTGACTATCCTCTTGTTGAACTTCATGTTCTTGCAGTACCCAATTTCTTATTATTTCCCAGCATACTTTGTTCTTTTATGCTGCAGGGCAACAGGAGTCATTCAGAAGCTTTAATCGATAAGGTGACATGGTCAGATTTGCACTTTTGAAAGATGGCTCTAACCACCTATGGTGGATCATTTGGAAGGGCATCAAACCCTGGTTTTACCCTCTCTCACAGGGAGATCAGTGCTTGGTGGACCAGTGTGGTTCAGTGGACCAGTGCCTTACTCCATGAAACAGGAGGTTGGTAGCCAGAGCAAAGATAATAACAGTAGAGTGGAGAGTTGACATTTTTAAGAGTAGAAATTGATAACTTCTGCCAGAGGGAAGGTGGCTGGGGAGATGGGCAAAATAGATAAAGGATTAGGAGGTACAGACTTCCAGTTATAAAATAAATAAGTCAGAAGATGGAATGTATAGCATAAGAAATATAATTGATACTATTGTAGTAACATTGTATAGTGGCTACACTCATTGCCTGAGCTTTGAGTAGTGTATAGAGTTGGCAAATCAATATGTCATGTACCTGAAACTAATGTAACATTGCATGTTAATTGTGCTTCAATAATAAAAGGTATTTTTTAAAAATTGATAGTTGGTGACTGAATATATGTAAGAGATTAAAAGGTCAAGTTGGCATGTGGGTCCTGGTAGATGGTATCTTCCTTCACTAAGATAGGATACACGGGGGAGAAACACTTTAGGGTAGAAAATGGCTCATTTAGCCTGAGCTTAAAGGGCCTGAGCAACATCTAAGAGGTGCTGAGTTGTCAGGTGTATATATATGTCATAACTCAGGAGAAAGGTTCTGGTCAGATACAGGTTTGTTGGTATCCAGTATATCTAAGGTCATAACCACCCAGAGTGCTTATGGTCACAATCAGCATATTTATGGTGGCAGTCGTCAGGCACATTTATGACTCACACATGTGGGAGACCTATCTTGGACTGAGGTTTAAGAGATGAGCAGAATAACAGGAAATCAAAAAAAAGTCTGACAAAGGTTGACCAGAAAGCTGGAGAAACCTAGAAGGATGTTGGTGTCAGGTAAACCAATGGAAAAAGGTATTTCAAGAAGGAGGCCCATGTTTGTGTAAATTAAAGCAAAGAATGAAGGTGCTCATTGGATTTCTGGCAAGGAGGTCACTGGTGACCTTGGTTAGCGCCACGTAAGTGGAAGGTGGGCTAGATGTAAGGTTTCAGTGGCCTGAGGGATTTCAGTGAGGCGAGAAAGTGCTAAGAGTAAATATAAGTAAATTGGCTTTATAGGTCAGCAGCTTGGGGATAACATGGAATAAGGTGAAAGTATTTGAGAGTTGAGAGAAAATGCCCATAACATCATATACTGGCCTCTGCCATTGAACTTACCACATATTCGTGTCTACTTCTGTAGCATTTATCCTTGAACTTCTTAAGAACGGGATACTGTTTTGTCCGTCTTAGAATCTCCAGTTCCCTGGCATACCCCTGACAATATTTTATAGCAAGAAGATTGTTAATTTAACAATATTTACTTAATATTGTTAAGCATTATTTAACATTATGTTAAAATAAAATAAATTGTTTTAAAATAAAAATAATTTAACAGTATTTTGTCAAAGGCTGCTTAACACTAGAATGAATAAGAGGGAAATATCTAGGGTATTCTTGTGTCAAGATCTGCCATTTAGTTTAAAAGGAATAGCTATCAAAAAGCAAAGGAGATTGCCCAGGATTTTCTTAGCTGGAATTTGATGTCTTTATAGCAAGAGAAATGTGTTTTCATGTCTTTATGTTCAGTGCTTAAGCACAATGTCCAGGGTATACTAGGTACTCTCTGAAGGCTTCTTTTTTAAAACTTATTTTTATTTTATTTAAATTTAGTTAATTAACATATAGTGTATTATTTGTTTCAGAGGTAGTGTTTAGTGATTCATCAGTTACATTTATAACCTGGTGCTCATTCCATCAAATGCCCTTCTTCAGGTGCATTACCCAGTTATCTCACCTCCCCCAACTCACCTCCCTTCCCGCAACCCTGAGTTTGTTCCTTAGAATTCAATGTCTCTCATGGTGCTTGAGGGCTTTTCACTGTAAATAGCAGTGAAGTGACCTACTGGAGGATGGATGGAGAGTATATGCAGAGCCTGAATCAGACCTGGGGAAGAGAGGATTCCGGAGCTCGCATTGCTTTCTTTGAGCATTGGAGGGCCTGTTGGGTACAGTGGTACAATGAAGCGTGGGTGTCTTTTCCATGACTCCAAAGAATGGAAGTAGAACAAAGAGGGGAATCAGCAAAATACCAGCCCGCAACTGAATTCAATTGTCATTGCTCTCATCTATGGACCCTGTTGATGGACCATCAATATTGAGATTCATAATTTATAAATACGTATATGGGGGCACCTGGGTGGCTCAGTGTGTTAAAGCCTCTGCCTTCGGCTCAGGTCATGATCCCAGGGTCCTGGGATCGAGCCCCACATCGGGCTCTCTGCTCAGCAGGGAGCCTGCTTCCTCCTCTCTCTGCCTGCCTCTCTGCCTACTTGTGATCTCTGTCTGTCAAATAAATAAATAAAATCTTTAAAAATAAATAAATAAATACGTATATGTTTTTTCCATGAAATTTATTTTCCTTGACTCCATTTCAACAAAATAATTCTTTATGTTTTTATAATAAAAATTTTCATGTTATTAGTGTTCTGTTGACAAAAATAAGATATGAAATAGAGTTCTATTCAAAGTGTACAAAATTAGAGTGTGTTTCCAGAAAATGTAAGCTAAATGCAAGCTCAAATGTAAATTACATTTTCATAAACTGTACACGTTTGAGAAGTTAACGTTATTTTGCATATGTTTCTAAAACATTGTCTTATAAAATATTCCATGTTGCTTTTTAAAATTAAAGTGGAGGGGCACCTGGGTGGCTCAGTGGGTTAAAGCCTCTGCCTTCGGCTCAGGTCATGATCCCAGGGTCCTGGGATAGAGCCCTGCATCAGGCTTTCTGCTCAGCGGGAAGCCTGCTTCCTCCTCTCTCTTTCCGCCTGTCTCTCTGCCTGCTTGTGATCTCTCTCTGTCGAATAAATAAACAAAATCTTAAAAAAAATAAAAATAAAAATAAAATTAAAGTGGAAAATATAATTAAAATTGATTAGTATCAAAAATTCTCAGCAAAATTATCCAAATACGGTTATTTATTTTTAAATGTGTTTAGATTTTATTAAATATGTGTATGAAAACAGAATTGTCACATTTTTTGCATCCAGTGCCTGTCAGGTTGTCAATATAAAATATTAGGATAATGTTCTGTGCATGCTACATCTAAGTTTAAGAATACACAATTTTAGGCAGGAGGTGCATTGTTTAATATTGCAAAATGTTTTTCCATTAACATGTGCAATTACTTGAAATACTCAGGTAATTCTGAGTATCTCTGAAAACATACATTGGAGTACAAAGAGATTCCCCCAAAATGAATGTTTGGCATTCTTGGGAAACTGATGCATGATTATGACCAAGGACTATTGCATTCATAAGGGGAAAAATTGATGTGCTTAATTTATCTTTTGCTTTCCTGTGGCATTTTCACCCCTTGGGTCCTTTGTGTGAATTTGTGTCCACCTCCGTTCACAAATCTTCATGGCATTTGGACTTGGCATCTCTCATTTCAAGAATATATGGTAAGAGAAACATTCCTGTGAGTCCTGAGCAGTGTTAGACATGACAGCTAATGTTTGAGTTTATGGGTTGTGCTGTGTGGTTGCTGAGTATCAGATCCCAAGAGACAAGGGTGCACACATTGCACTTTAATATATTTCCTTTTTATGTGTATTTGTGATATGCAGGATCCTCTAAAAATAGGGTTCAGGGCAAGGTCACCTCATGCCAGGGCCTGGGGGAGGTATTAGTGGATATGGCAGGTCAGCCCTCAACCTCCCTCCAACCTTCTACAGTATACTTTCATTTATTTATATATTTTTTGTAAAATTGGTCATCTATAAATTATATTTCCCCAACTCCCTTTAAGTAGGGTTCAGCTAAATTTAGTTTCTGCCAGAGTGGTTGTGCTGCTATGAGATTTGGAAGACAGGTGTGAATCAGAAGTCGGCTTTCTGCGGCAGCCGGCAAGCCCCATCAAGGATTTATTTCTTGCAGCAGCTTTCAGGTTGCTCAGACCCTGGCCTTGGATTGTCCCAGTGCAGAGCTGGTGTATGTGGAGTGACCCAGTGAAGCGTCTGCCTCTTGGTCCCTGGAGCACAGACAAGGGAGTGTCTTCCTGGAGCCAGCAGGCACAAAGGCAGCCTCCCCACCTTTCCCTTTTGCCTCTGGCAGAGGTAGCAGCCCTTCAGAGTGCTAACTGGTGCTTCTGCCTTCTGTCCTGTAAAGGCAGCAGCGACAAAAGTCTTGAGCAGATACAGCTCGCTTGCGAATGCCTGGTGTAAATGCCATTATTATTGCTGAAGTCTTGGTCAGGGCTCGCTTCCTGGGTCCTCCACCACACCCTTGCATTTCTGGCTGTACCTCATTGAACGTCACCTCAACCTGTTTTTTAGATTGGTGGGCGAAGTCAAACAGTTCACATGGATTGCAGTCCAACGATGAGTAGTTCCTGTCCAGTTGCTTCCAAAATTATCTTCTCAGTGAGTCCTCACAGCAAAGCTTGGAATATTGATCTTCATTTTACAAATAAGGAAATTGAAGCATAGTGAGATTAAGATCACATGGTCAGCAAGTGGCGGAGGTGATTTGGGACTTCTGATTACCAATTCCAACTTCAGAACCCTGTCTCCTTCTATCCCACGAGGGACAGAGATGCAGTTAAAGCATATGGATGGCTCAGTTGGCTCTTGTAGGCTACTGGGGTAATGCGTATCCATCTTCTCCTGCAAATCCACAGTGTGTCCCCTTTGCCCATAAAATGTACTTGTTGATCGGCCTTTATAAAAATTGGTTATTGATTTTTTTCTTGTTGTGGAGTGGTACTTGTGAAATCTATTTGCAATAATTTAGACTGCACGTGCAAGCATGAAAAAAGATGTACTGTCTGAATCCCACTTTCCCCTAATGACCACTCTATTCTTTAGTTGTGCATCCATTCTTCTAGGCTTTTATTTTTTTCTGTGTAAATGAGTGTACACCATCACGGTTGTGCAGCTCATACTCCTTAATAACTTGCTCATTTCACTGAACAAGTGCTCATAATGACTTCTTGTATCATTATTTTTTCCTAGATCATCCATCTAACAACTACCTGCTATTCCTTCTTATTGATGTACCTTCATTTATTTCACTGGTATTGCATTTCTGAACATTTCTTTTCCCATTGTCACATGCTTTGGCTGTCACAGACAATTGTGCACCCTGATATTTCTTCATGTGCATTATTAATTAGAAATAGGATTTAGGGGTCAAAATACATTTCTGGAGGTTCATATATAGGATCTTGTCACCTTTCAAAAAGATACACAGTTTCATCAATATTCTGTAAGAATGACCTTGCTGCATCTCTCCGTCTCTGTGATTATTGGTTTTAATCATAAAAATACTTAGCATCTTAAAGAGAAAGTTACTGCTAATTAAGTTGAAACCATGTTAATATTGAGTAGTGTGTGGTTCAGGGGAAACATTGATTTTTCTCATCACTTCACCCAATCCCCATGGAACTTGGAAAAGAGATCACCTCTCTCATTTATATTCCCTGTCGAAACTTCATGTCGAGACTTGTCCCCTCCTCATACCCCAAGTGAGATTTATCTCCACCATCAGGATGTGATAGCATATGCTGTCTGGCATGCTTCAGGACAGGCTTCCTGGCACCCAGACCTCTTTGGATGGGGCAATAAATGTTTGATCAGTCTAAAAGAAGAGATAGAATAATCCCTAAATATATGAAATAGATCAGCAGATTCTCAGAACTGGCTTTAGTGTGTCTATTTCTATAAATCAGTGTTTGCGCCTAGCACTTTATGTTCTTTTCCAAATTCTTTTTGCTATGATCAAAATCAGTGTTGATCGAGGTACATGGCTGAGCTCCAGGATACTTCCGGGAGGACTTTGCATGATCATATACATAGGGTAGGGGGAAAGAAAAGTATACTTAGGATCTGAGGTTTGGAAGGGAAACAGAATGTCACCTGGTCCAATCTCTCTTCTGACAAAGCGTTCCTCAATATTAGTGGTATTTACATCATGCATTCTCAAGCACCCAACATACAGTACCTCATGTGTTCTTGCATAGTGACCTGACAAAGTGGGCCAATGATTATTTCCATTTTACAAACGAAGATCAGGAGACACAGACAGATTAATTACCTTGCTTATGTCACATAGCTCTAAAGGCAGAGCCAGGTGCAAACTCAAGGAGTCCACACCCCCAGCCACTTTGCTCTTTATCCTGGTGGTGGAGAGTTAGCTATGTTTCGAGCCAACCAGGCAGACTCAAGTTGGATCCCAGCTCATGATCTATGTCCTTGATCTGCCCTCCAAACTGTGTTGTGCTCTGGAATGCACGGATTGGTAGGATGGTGCAGAGAAAGAGGGAGGACTTAGAAAAGTGTCTAAGAAACAGATGGCTAGTGAGTTTTCTTCTTCTTCTTCTTCTTTTTGTCATAAAAGTACCTTAAATATCCTTCAGCTCAGTCTTATTTTGCCTTTGCTAGACAATCTTAGCTCCATTAGCTTTTAATAAAAAAAATAAATATTTACATCAGCTTTACATAAATCATCCATATAGTTCTCACTGCAGTTTCGGGGCAATGACAGCAATGCTAATGTTGTCTCCAGTTTATGGAGGAGAGGATGGAGGCTCAGGAAGATCAGAGGACCTGTCCAGTGTTGTAGCAACTCCACATGACTGAATCTGTGTCTTGAAAACAGGTCATCTGATGCCAGAGGAAGAATGTTTCCACCACAGCTTCCTTCCTTCCACTTCTCACATGACATATTTTCCACCCTTTCCCTTACTCCTCTGATTTCTTTCTTCTGGGTCACAACAGTTGTCAATGACCCTGAGGAGGAGGCTCACACTGTGTGCAATACTTCTGATGGTGCATTTTAGCCTGTTCCTGTCATGATGCTTGCAAGAATGGGTCTCAGTTCTATCCATGATGTGTTGGGTGACATAAAATTGCTTTAGCTCTCTAGTTCTGTGCTTCCTCAGTTAAAGAAGAGAGGATTTATTTATATAAAATAAAAGAAGAAAGCCTTCTATATTGTTGGCTTTCAGTAAGTCTTGCTTAAGTGAATGAATGGATGAATGGCTAGATGGTTTCTTGAGTCCTCATACCTCTGAATTTTAAAAGCCGATATTCAATAATAAGCACAGCTCTATCTGTATGATTATTTAATTTCTTTTGAAACACTCTAAAATGATATGATTCTTTTTGGAGGCAAATCTCCTTCCTCTTTGGCTTCATTTTCGTGTAGAAAGTGCTTCATATAGAGTAACATCCTGACATCTTTCTCCATCTCCATCCTCAAGAAAAAAAAAAAAAAAGAATAATTGAATGGATTGATGAATTGCTCATTCGTAGTCCATCCTGGCTCTTTTGGGGGACATATTCCTGCCTATGAAGAGGAAGCCTCTAGTCCATGCTCTCCATGATGCCCCAGTTTGAATGGGACAGTCTTCATATGTCAAAGGGGGAAATAGTGTCTTGTGGGTAAGTTCAGTTTAGAGGGTGTTAGCAAGGCCATTGGCCAAATGTGGCAGCCATGACAATAATACATCCTCTGCCAATAATGAAGCTGATATTCTGGTCTCTGTCTCTCCAATCCTGAGCTCACATCTTGCTGGGCTCCATGATTAGAAAAGAGTGAGGTATTATGTATTGACTAAAAAAATCCTGTCATTTGGTAAAAGCAGATGATCTTGAACCACAGATAAGAAATGACACTTGGAGGCAAAATAAAAGGTGTTGCAATAGAAGGTTTGTTGGCCAGGGGCATGGCTCTGGATGCAGAGGTCTGGATCATGGTGCCGTGGAGATTCTGACGTTTGCATTGACTTGTGTTGTACTCTGGGGATGGTTTCGGTTTTATGCTTGTGCAGTTGACCTTCTGGAGGCTTTTTCTACAGTCACAGGCAGACTTCTGAATATGCTGGCCATTTAGATCTTTATTTTGGGCTGCTGTTAGTTAACCTTAAACCACACACATAGGACTTGCATTACGATCTCAGACCAGCTGAGGCAGACACTAGAACTTTTTGGTCTTGATAAATTGCATGTAATTTCTGCTTTTCCTGAGGTCTGCAGCCAAGGTCTGTAAGTGGTCGCTTTAAACTGTAAAGGCAGTTACATTCTACATAGATTATAGACCCTAATGTGTAAAACTTTCACTTTAAAATGTTATTGCAGGCCTAGGTAATACCACTAAACTTGCCACCCTAAATTCTCTGCTGCATCAGGGCTACATGGAGGAACCCAGAATCCTAAACCCTGGTAAACACCAGTTTGTTGACAGGTTCTAGAGAGTTTCTCTCCACAATATAGTCTTAAGTTTGTTCATTTTGGGGTTCTGACCAGATCTTCGGTTTCTCAAGACAAAAAACTGTGGCTTTATGCATGGAACGGTGATAGACTTTATTAGTAAATTGGTAAAATGAAAGGAAAGGAATGGAAAGGAAAGGAAATTGTAAAGGAAAATAAGCTCTTCCCTTGGAAGGAATTCGTAAAAATCCAGAGCTTAGGAAGGCAATTAAAAAGATCACCTGCACCTGGAATATTTGGCATCTAGAAATAATTTTATTTCAGAAACCAAGGAGGAAGTTGAATATCTCAACTAGCCTGCTTTAGTCTTACAGTCTCAACAGGAGCAGTGGAAGAACAAAAATCAAGCACAGGAAACTCCATTAAAGCCAAGAGACAGCTCCTTAGGAACAATGTTAACATCTTAGAGGAACATTCAGGCAGCTATGAAAAGGAAATGAGATATTAAGGGCTATGATAAGCAGATATAAAAGGTAAAAGTAGCTGCATCTAGGTGTAATTGCTTTAAAAGAGGGCATTAGAAAATAAGCCATTTTAGTTGTTATTAGATCAGAAAATGTGACAGGTGTACAAAGAAATATAACAGAGGGAAAGAGGCAAAATCTTGGAAGCCAGCCTGGAATGAATGCGCCAGCATGCCTGGGATCCCTGAAGGCGACCATATAAAGAACTGACACCAGAAAACATCCCCTGAAGACTAGGAGAGACATGTAAGTGATTCAAAAAACTTATTTGTGGAGCATAACAAATAGCATGGAGGACAAGGGGAGTTAGAGAGGAGAAGGGAGTTGGGGGAAATTGGAAGGGGAGGTGAACCATGAGAGACTATGGACTCTGAAAAACAATCTGAGGGTTTTGAAGGGGCGGGGGGTGGGAGGTTGGGGGAACCAGGTGGTGGGTATTAGAGAGGGCATGGATTGCATGGAGCACTGGGTGTGGTGCAAAAACAAGGAATACTGTTATGCTGAAAATAAAAAAAAATTAAAAAAAAACAGACAAGAGAAATCAATAGGATACACTCAAGAGAACTTCTGGATCAATTTCACAGTGACATGGATGTTACAGGTGGGCTGGCAGCTGTTGTCGAAACCATTAGGAAACATGTTTGGTATATTTCTCAATTTAGGATTCTAAAGCTACCATCCACAGCTAACTCTCTGCATTTAAGTGATTAGATTAATCACATGATAGTATAGATAATCTTTATTTTGATTAACGCGATGTCAACTGATGAGTAACATTAATTATATCTCCAGAAAGTCTTTGCCATGTAGTGCAACATTAATTACCAGTGTGAGATCATATTCATAGTCTTAGGGATTAAGGTGTGATACCTGGGGACAGTTTTTTTCCCCCTTTAAAGATTTATTTAGTTAGTTATTCATTCATTCATTCATTCATTCATTCATTTAACCAGTCTCTATACCCAACATGGGGTTAGAACTCAAACCCCACAGTCAAGAATCGCATGCTCCACCGCCTGAACCAGCCAGGCATCCCATCTGGGGACTGTTTTTGGATTCTACATACCACAGCACATACTAAAAGGAATCTAAGCAAAATAATGATAGATTAAATCCAGCCTGGGTGAGATATAGACTGATTTGATACTGTCCTCTGGGTGGGATGGTTTAACTTAGGAAATGATAACTGACAAGATTTGTTGTGTTAGAAGCTTTCTGCAGACCCAGAAATTATTAATTTCATATCTCTCATTGTGCAGAACTATATGAGATAACATTTAAAGGGTGGTGTTGGATGAATACATATCTTAGCCAGAAAGCAGAGAAAAAATTCAAAGGAAAGAAGAAAGGAATTCAATTCCAGTAAGTAGCAGGATGTCACTGTTGGAGAAGGAAAGTGGCCAAGCTACAAAGCAGATTAAGTAGTTAGAAACTCAGTTGAGCATTTACACGATACTCGGCAAAAACAGAAAGTAAGGAATCATCAGAAACACCAGACATGTAATTTGCTTCTGTACAAGGTTACCACAGAAAGAAATGTTATTCAAGACCAGGATCACTCAGGCTGAGCTAAGCCTGGCTTGAGGGTCCCATGGCAGGCGTAGTGGTTCTCACTAGGTCCCCAGAACAAACATTTCTGATGCATCAGCAGCAACCATGGTTCTGAACTATGTCGAAGGTGATTATTGAACTGAAACATATGTTTGGATGAGGAGAAATGGAGGATCCAGATTTCTTAAGACCTAAGGAATTCCAGAGTAAGGAACAAGAACCACCACTTCAGAAATGAAAATACTTGCTCACGGAGATGATGTAAAGGCTGTGATATCAGTTCCATTCAGAGTGTCAAATATTGAGTTCAACGTGGGCAAAACGATCAAGAGCATCTGAAGAGGGTCTGAATTAAGAGGCGCTTCTACCAGTGGGTATTAATATACTTTGGAAGAAGGCAAGAGTTTCATAAATGCAGCCTTTGAAGAAGGTGGGTTATACAGATTGGTGGGACTTTTAACCCTTCCCCCCACTGCTTGTAGCAGAAAATATGCCATTAACACTTGATGGAAGATTTCTCCTGAATGAGTCGTAGACTCTGGAGAGCTTAAATAGATTGACTCACCTCACTGTGCACCTGCTGCTCATGCTTCTCTGAGTCTCTGCTATCCCCTGGGGCAATGAAACAACTGGAAGAAAAGTAAGGGACTTAGAGACTAGAGATTTATGCTTTCTAAATTTTATGGGTGTGTTACAGGTGGTAAAATAATATTTTCATCCTTATTAAGTCTTTGGATTTCTTATAAAGGAATGCTTATGAAAGATTTGGGATTGGACTTGCACAAGTTTTGAGACCCTAACAGAAATACACTAATTGCAATAAAAGAACCCACATGTAGATGCTAAAGGAATCCTTCCCTTCTCCAGGCATCAAGAGTCCTAAGAGATATTGTGAAGAACAAGAAATGAGAAAGTACTTCAGTTTATTTGGATTTGACTTAAAACATTTTGGCCTTTGAACTTTATTCTAAAATGACAAACACTTTGTTTCAGGAATTAATTCCTTTGGACTTTAACCTGCAAGGATACTTTATCTTTGAACACTGCTTTCTTGTTGTAGACATGGAGGATCATTTAAGTCATTGTCTGATCTTATTGCAAAACTTCTGATGATCTCTCATAGACAAGGAGACTGGACATCATTGAGTAGAATAGGGGGTGAATTTTTCAGTTTTAGGTACAATAAGGCCTTGGAGCTACTTCAAGTACTATCTGTCTGACATATTCTAGGGCTATCTGACCCATACGGAAAGCAAAATATTTACAGGTTACCCATAAGATACCCTTAAGTATAATGGTTCGTATTTTTTTTAAGATTTTATTTATTTATTTGACAGAGAGAGGACAGCAAGAGAGGGAACACAAGCAGGGAGAGTAGGAGAGGGAAAGCAGGCTTCCTGCTGAGCAGGGAGCACGATGTGGGGCTCAATCCCAGGATGCTGGGATCATGACCCAAGCTGAAGGCAGCTGCTTAACTGACTAAGACACCCAGGTACTCCTAATGGTTTGTATTAGTGGTTAGTATTGAAGCAGTGGCTTCATGAAGAAAGGAGTCAAGCATTGTTTGATACATTGCTGGTCTTCTCTCCTAAGGGTTTGACTATATCTTGGGAATCCTGGATTAATGTTTAAGCTCTATGAGTTAGATTAAAAAAAAAAGTCATTTTGAAATGTTGAAGAGGGGTGTTCCTCTTTTATCCTGTCCTTTTGTTTTCTATGAAAAGGTCTTCATTAGAATAAGTTCTTGGCATCTTGTCCCACCTGTCATCGCTCCCCATCTCCACAACAATCAGAAGAGGGCTGACCTATCTGATTGATGAATTTGGGAGGAGTTTGGAACAAATGGCTTATCTTACTCTGGCTTTCCTTTGGGGGATCTGCATGCTTTTCCCTTAAGGAAGCCTTCTGACCTTTTCTTTCTACCAGCTAGTTACCTTAACGGAGCAGATTCTACCCCGCTGCAAAGGAAGTCTGCAGTTCTAGGAACTAAATTCATTTCAAAGCAATGTTACTAAGCCCATTTGACTACTCATCTTCAAACGTAGCTTTAATCCATGATGCAGCTAGCATGGTTCTCTATAGTTATTGCCTGCTCTGAAGTTTCTTTCTATGCACTGACTGAAACCCAGTGAGTATAAAAGCCTTAAACAAGGAGCAGAGGTCTGGGTGCTATATCTACCCCTGCCAGTGCCATGTTGTGGGGTGCTGGGGAGATCACATCAATTTTCTGGTCTTGAATTGTCTTAGATGGACAATGCAGAGGTAGGACAAGATGGTCTCTGAGGCTTCTTCTAGTTTTGATATACTGCGGTGATAATGAGAGAATGCAAACAAGGGGGCGGGGTGGGAGGAGTTTACATTTGCCATCTGTGTTTGCCTTTGAACATCATAGTTGTTATCTAGGTATTATTGATGGATTTGGGGAAATGGGTTCCCAAACAGTGGTACCACATATATGGCTAACTAATCACTGCTATTAGGGTCAGCCTAGCTAGAGCTAGTGGAATTCAAAATAGAACAGAGCCTTTTTTGGTCTCTCTGCAGTTTCATGTTTAGATACTTCTGATAATTAAGATTTTGATAACAGAGACTTTTTTTCAGAGCAAGAATAAAAATAGTGCCAAAACCTCCAAGTGAGTTTTGTTTGAGTTTGGCTGGATTTATGAAGGATGTCTACAAGTTTAAATTATCTCTTTGCCTTAAGAATTATTTTAGGGCTGATACTCCCGCCTCCAGTCCTCATGATTTTGTGTTTTTCTCCCTGGCTCTCTCTTTCAGCCATACTCTCTCTCTGGAATTGCTATCACTTAACCCCTTTATATTTCCAATCACCATAGGACTTTCTGCTTTTTATTTTAGCATGATGCAGAGTGAGGAGAGCAGGTGAAAATTCAATACAAAGTATATCATGAGCCTCCGTATGTAGTTTTGAAATATTTGGGGAAGCCGGAAGTTAGAGGTAAAATAGCCAGGATATTGAGGATTTTTTTTCTTTTTCCATATGATCTTTCTGTGGAATGGAGTCTCTCACACCTACACAGACATGGAACCTCAGGTTCTTTGCATATTCTGTTCCCTTTTCGGAACTCCCTCCTCTAATTTTGCTTTTCTTCACTCCCATGTCTCCACTCTTCCTGTTTTCTTCACCTCCCTAAAGCTCTTTGTTCATCAAGTCCCAGCCAAAATGTCACTTCTGCAGGAAGCTCTCCTGGGCCTCTCAGTCTGGTTGCTTCCACAGCTCCCTAGTGACGGAGACGTTTGCCATCAGGTCTTACGACTCCACACTATAAGGTTCCTGGACACTGGAATTGTGTCCACTCTGTTCACGTCTGCATCTCAAGTTTGGCATGATACTTGGGACAAAGTAGGTGATGAATAATTATTTACTTTGTAATTTAGTGAACGAACTAATGAAGGAAGGTGTTTGTTGTAGACAACCTTGCTGTTCCTGATATTTTCTTCCACCTGAAGAGAATTTTCATGGCAGTGACCTTCAAGCATGTCTTTACCCTTCTGTCTCTCCTCCTCATAGGAAGAAGAGTGGCTTGTTGAATGTCGGAGAAGAACATGCATCCACAGCTCAGCTTCCCTCCCGAGAGCCCCATGTCCACAATACAGACAATTTATTGCTTTCCTCCTGCCCTGCTCTGCATTTCAAAAGGGTATTAGTCCATGTTTAGAATTAGGAAGCATCTACCTTAGCCACTTCCTGATTCATTTTTTAACAGCAATAAAGCTGCTTTAAATCCCTACCTGTTTTATCGTTTGTCTAATGCTTTAACTGGTTCAGAACATGAATAGAGAGGAGAAATGATTATTTATCAGACCCCTCCAATCCCAACAGAAGGCATAAGATCTTAGTTCTTAAAGGGAACATGGATTTTTAAAAAGTTAGAAGCAGTGCTATAGTTAATATGAGGCCTTTGAAAAATATTGTGTCAGGAACTAACATGACTCGTTTAAGCAAACTGGCAAACATTTGTTGGGGATCTGTTCAGTGCAAAGGGCTGCATTGGCACTGTGGCAGATATGGAGATGAGTAAGAGCTCTTCTGGACCTGTTGAGAGCTCACAGTCTATCAGCGAAGGCAGACATATACATAAATAACGCTAATTAAAACACAGATCATGATAAGTGCTGTCAGAAGGTAATACACAACATGCTATGGAGTTTGGGGGAGGGAGAAACTAACTCAAAATAAGGGTATTGGGAGTATTTGTGGGAGAGAGAGGAATTTGACCTGAGCCTCAAAGAAACGTGTTGGAATGTGTTCAACCTAGGGCTTAAGGTGGGGCTGGGGGTATCAGAGGACCGCTTGATCCCAGTCCTCGGCACAGAGCAGGAAAGGTTTTAGATTGTGGTCAGTTGAGGCAGGAGAAAGGTTTTAGATTGTGGTCAGTTGAGGGGTTATACCCAAACCAAAGGTGCTGTAGTGAGAAGAACCCCAACAGAAGCTCGATGGGTTGAAAGGTAAGTAAGTTGCATGGGGTGAATTGGTGGGCTCATTTAACAACCTGGATTGAAGAGTCTTTGTCTTTTAAAGTTTTCTGAGGCTGTTCCTTCATAACCATGACTCACTCTCCTATCCTTACACTTAGACCAGGATAGAGTGTTTTACTTGTAACCCCAGACAGCTGACCAGTGCATAGATTTTCCTCTGACGAATAATTGATCTAAGTAGAATGTAGTTCCACTCAGAGGCAGGTGTGTGTGTGTGTATGTGTGTGTGTGTGTGTGTGTGAGAGAGAGAGAGAGAGAGAGTGTGTTTTCCATATAAGGAGATGGGAAAATATATTTCCTTGGTTCACCATCACCTATGACCCTTCTCACATGTTCCAAAGCATAAGAAAGAGAATAAGCCTGGGATCTACAAGTGATCAGAACCACCCCCAATTCCCAAGAGTCAGGCCTCCTAACATGCATTGTGCTCTGAATCCTCTAGATTCTTTTATCATGGTGGACGTCTGTTGTTTTTACTACCAAGCATCTAGTATTTTTTCCTTCTTACAGTGCGCTGATTTTTCTGGTGGTATATTTCTTTCCCTGGCCACAGTGATTAATTCAGGGACAGGGATAGGGTCTCAGGCATTTCACTGAGAAAAATTTCTGAAACTTGATGCGACTGTTATGAAAGAGGCCCTCTCCTCTAGAGTTGCCGAACTGGTAGGATGGGAGCTTAAAGCTGTGTTCTCCCAGGCAGGAGAAAGCCTGCCTGGGAGAACACAGGTTAGAGCAGAACCTATCTACAGAGATAGAAAGACACCAAAGGACATTATTGTATACTTATATTCAACCAAACATGGAGCCAAGTATTATCCCTGAATTTTTAAGTGACATGAGCTAAGTCTTTGCTTTTATGGCTCAGGCTGGTTGGAGTTAGATCTCTAGCAATCGTAACGAAGAGTACACATTAACTCATTCAGATGGAGAGATGTGCCTGAGATTTCTTCTTCATGTCTTTTCATCTTACAACATGCTTCTCTTTCTTCATTTTATGATCCCACTTTCATCTTTAGATGCCAGGATGTCCTTACTTGACTACTTTCTGAACTTTCTATCCAGACAAACTGTGACCCTGGGCAGTGCACCTTGCTCTGGATCCTAGGAATCAAGCAAGTGCTGGAAGTGGGCTTGGCCTGGCCTGTGAGCTTCTGAATATAGAGTCAAGGTAAACACTGGCAACCAGCACCTGGGCTCTAAGTGGAATCAGACCCAAGGCCTTAAGTAACCCAGGCACTGTGATGAGAACCAGAACCACAAAGACAATTTAATCTGGGATGACAAATCTGAGGGTTGGGGTCTGTTTCAGGAATAGGAAATTGTGACTCAGTAGAATGTTCTTGGGGGATATTTCAGGAAATAGCCTGGAGTGGTAACGAAGAGTAAATTTTGCAGAGAGTTGAAGGCCGGACTGAGTAGTTTGAAATTTATACTTAAAGAAATGGAGCTTCATGACTATAATTTTGGAAGCCAATTGTGAGAGGCTAGTGACAAGGAAATCCATTACAAGGCTCCACTCTGACACTAGAGGTTCCAAGCCTTTAGCTTTGAGCCTGGGTGACTGGAGAGAGCTGGCATCATACCTGAGCATAAGGGGTTCCACACGGGAAGCTGGTTTGACAGGGTAAAGGAAGGAGATGTATTAGATTTCAGATGTGTGGAATTTAATATGCCAATGAGTGAAGATAGTGTGGAGCACACTGACGTGAAGATACAGAGTTAGGGGTCATTCCTTGGAAAAGACAAAATGAGTCCATGCATGTGACTTACATCTCTAAGGAAAAGTGCTGAGAAAATCTGCCTCTTGATTCACTTGCTTTATGGAAGGGGAGTGGTCATCCATCTAATAGACTGCACATAAACTTCAAAAAATATATGGTGACTCAGGAGTAAACAGGGAAGCCTAGAATAGGATCTAATTGGCTGCACCGAATGAATCCCTTTGGAGAGGGTGTTCAGAGCTTTGTTCCTGCTCATGACAAGAAAGCTGGTCTCCTCCAGAAAACCACCCACAAACTTGGGCTTTAGAAACAATTGGGGAAGACTATAAAAAAGGCAACTACCATACAGAAGACATTGTTCACATTTTTATCTTTTATTTGCAACTCTGTGGCAGAAAGCCTTCTTGCAGGAAATCATGGCTGACAGATTATATCGGGCTTGTAAGGAATGCGTGGATCACTTACTGGTGTCAAGGAAAGAAATGTTGTGTTGGAAGGCAGAAGCAACCCCTGTCAGGGATTATTCATCATCGACCCTTCCCTCTCCCTCGTCCCCGTATCCGTTATTAATCTCTGCCTGGATTTTTTCTCTCAAACTGCTCTGAGAGACTGGATGTCTCTCAGAGCAGTTTGTCAACCCAAATGTATCATGAACCTACTATGTGCCAATTATACCAGACATTTGAGAGAGGGAGAGAAAGAAAGAGAAAAAGAAATGGTTTCTGACTTTAGGTGACTCAGAGACAAATAAGAGAACCGAAAAAACACCACTGCCTTGATGGTGCCTCCAGTAAACCATTGCTGTGTTAGAGGTAATGATGGAGAGAGATACCTCCCGTCTTGGTTGACAGAAAAGATTTCTCCCAGGAAGTGATATTTCACATGTGATTTGTGATATGACAAAAAACATAATTAGGAATTTTCTAGTTAAAGAAATATGGGAAAAGGGCATTCCAGGTAGGGGGGATAATATTGACTATTATTTCTTTATTAACCCATTCAGCCTGCCAATACTTATTAATGTCCTAGACCTGGCACCAGGCACTGGTATTTATAAAGAAATAAAGGAAATGTACACAAAGCAGTGGTTGTTATTTTTAGAATCCTTTTTCTGTGCCCCAAGATACTAGTCTTACACATTTCTCTTTGTCTCTCTTAGATCCTAGTTTCTATTGATACTTAAAAAAAAAAATGGATAGATCATTCTAGTATCTGTGAAGGCTGACCTGAGCCCCTTTATAACATAAGCACACCATATCACAATGAGGGCATTGTTTTGTAGGATGTTTTATTCATTTTTTGAAACCTCAGTGTTTCTGTCTAGGGGACTAATGATCTCTCTTTTGCAGGCAGCTGGGGCGGTTGCTGTAACTTTGGATACCCAGAACAATTAGAAGTCCTCCTGTTCTGCTGCCTGGAGAGATGTTCTGATTTCAGTGCTGTCACATATAATCCTGCCTTGGTCAAGATGAAGTGATGTTTGAAATGACAACATAAGCCCTCTGCCCCATGTGGTGGATGTAAAAATAGACCCATTGCTGCAGGGAGTGCAATGGATGTCACCTTTGAGTTTCTTAGATTTTCCGCTTTTCTTTTTCTAACTCCCTTCCTCCCACACACCCTGAGAGCCTTCAGTGCACATAAATAAAATCAGTCCTGAGAAATAGACATGCTCTGTGCTGCCCCGGGGTCCTGTGCCATTGTTGTCATGACTCAGTTTATCATTTTCCAACAGCCAGATCGGTTAAGTCTGAGCAAGGAGAAATCATGAAGAAGTGCAGAGCTCATCCTATCAGTCTTTTGCTTCTACAGGGAGGGTTTGACTGAATTTTAGAGAAGACTGACCAGAAGTTGTGACATTGTATTGATGCTGTCCCATATGACTCTGTCGCCACCCAGGGAGGACGGAAGCACCTTCTGTCTTTTGGTGGTCAACTCACAGCCTCTTTCTAGTGTAGTGACTCATACAGATGTGTCCTCTGGCCTTGATCTTCCTTGTTAGTTGGTTCCATCTTTTTCCTAGCTGGATAGGCTTCATTTCTCTAAACTCAACCTTTAATCAGTTTTCAACCTCTATTGATTCTCTGTCCTTTCTCTCCTACCCAACCCTGCTTTCCATTCCCACTCTCTCTACTAAACCCAGTCATTTGCTACCTTAGATTGAGATCATGTTGCCCATCTGCCTCTAGATACTATCCCCCAATCTATACTTATCATGGCCTCTGCAGGGTTTGTATCTTTCTTATTAAAAATGGCCCATGGCTCCCATAAATGCCAAATCTTCAAGATGATTCAAGAACCTACTGCTCTACCTTCCTCCATCCACCTGGTGACTCTGATTCTACATGCTGGGCCTGTTTCATCTCTACCAGGGAAGGACTGCCCTCCCTGTCCAAAGTCACCTGTCTGGTTGCCTCTGTCCGTCTTTATGGTGTCCTTGAAACCAGCCTTGAGGGACTGCCGACCAAGTGCCCTCTGCGTTAAGAAGAGGCCTCCCCCCATCAATCTGGTCGAGGCCGCCTGACTTCATGTGTCGTATGTCATTGTCCTAAGCTTCCTAAGATGACATTGATGCCACTGGCATTTCCTGGATCCAGATGCAGTTTCCTAAAACTTAGAGGAACAAAGTAGCTTGGGTTTGGGGAGGGCGACAGAAATCTCTGACAACTATTTCAAGAGGCAAGAGAAAGTTAACTTCATTCAGTAAATCACACCTACTACCGATTTTCCACTTCCCAGGACTCTGATTCAAATGCTTATTTGGGGGAAATCTGACTGTAATAAAAAGCAAGAGCAATCTTTACTAAGAAAATAAATGTGGAAAGATCTTAGGAAAAGATACCATGAAATCTAAAAGCTCTCAGAGGTAAGAATATGACATGAGGAGATGGGCATTAAAGAGGGCACAAGATACGATGAGCACTGGGTATTATACTCAACTAACGAATCATTAAAAATTATATCAAAAACTAATGATGTATTATAACTTGGCTAATTGAATTTAAATAAAAAACAATTTAAAAAAATAAAAGATCTCTGCCTGATTTGGAACAGTAATTATTGCAAGATGTCTAACATATTATCTCATTAAATCATCATGCTGACCCTACTGAGTACATAATGTTGTGCCCTTGTTCTAGACAAGAAAACTGAGGCTCAGAGCTTAACCAAATGCATCCAGATTATGAATAAAGAAGTTAGGATTAAAACAAGATTGATGTAATTTCCCTATTAGTATAATTTCCAATGCTACCTTCGTGACCATCAGTGACAGCCCCTTCCCACCATTTGCTGAACAAATGTAACACGTAGTTATTGAGTATCTCTGATGTCACCAGGTCAAGTGTTAGGGATCAACCATTCAGTAGTGAATAAGACATATTTTTAGGCATCAAGAATGTTAAGGTTCTCATGATGAAACAGTAGGTAAAGAAGGGATAGATGGGCAATTAGAATAGGATGACAACTATTATGACAAGGGAAACGTGGTGCATGTCACCTATAAAAGTGTCCCATGTGGGCTTTTTGGGAGAAATGCTGTCACACTGGATACTTGAAGGATGAGTAAAAGTCACTAAAATGAAGGACTAATAGAGATCTCAAAGAGACACAGTTTTAAAAGCGCAGTCCCATGAGAATAACTAGAGTGCAAATATACTGACAGGGGCTCATAGAAACCCAAGATTCAAAGAAGTGACCAAAGTAGGCGGCTTTTATACCTTCCAGAGAAACAATACATTTGTAAAGAATCAGCAGGACAAAGAAGTTTGGGCTTGGAGTAGCAAATTAGTGAGGAAATAACAAGGTTTTCTTACATAGCCTATTTGGTCCTAAATTCCTTGTCTCTGGAGATAAGGACATTCTCTCTCTGTCTCTCTCTTTCTCTCTCTCTCCTGATACAGGGTTGGCACCTTCCACATGGGAAACTTGTTTCCTGCTTTCAGGAGGATAAAAAAGGGTCAGTATGTCCTTCTTGTACCAGCTGCTTCTTGAGTAACCTTAATTTAAAATAATCAATATGCCAAGGTGGGATCTTTGGGAGCAGCCTGTCCTGAACCCCATCATAGACAAGTGCTGGTATGATCTAGAGTGGAATAGTTGTTTTGGAAAGAAGTAGAGAGATTTGGAAGTTGTAGGAAGCAGATTTGATGACAGGTGCCCCAGAGAGGTGCCTGAAGGAGTAACCAAGTAGGATGCTGCCTTACTCCTCTTGTGAAGCTTCTAGATTAGACGTTTAGGTCTCAGAGCAGGAGGCAGCCTGGTCACTGTCCTCCATGAGATGCTCAGAATTCATTTTCTTGCCCACCTCTGCCCCTGGAGAAGTCCAAACCTGTCTTCTCTGTCATATATACACTGAGCTCCTATACCCTGGCTGGTTGGTGCAGTACTTCATTCTCCCCCACCCTTTCCCAACTCAATTCTTCAAATAATTCCACTGTGTCCTCTGAGGTTCCCAAACCATGAGAGGCCCATTCTTTATCCTTTGCCTCATCTCAGGATATCCATGAGATAACTATTTTTCTAACCATTTTCCATGGCATCTAGCATGATTCCTGAAACGCTGTGTGTGCTTGATAGATATTTCTTGAACAAATGGATTTGAAGTTGAAGGTGGAAGCATATAGAGGTTTCCAAATTCTAGCGTCTTATTCAGGCTGTGAGCCTGTAACTGAGACAACCAGGAGAACGAATGTGTCATCTACCAGGTGGGAAACACAGGATGGTGGGGAGACACAGTTCAACTGAATGTGTTATGGGTAAGGGGATGGTTGAATTTTGGACATTATCCATGTGAAGGACCTGTAGCCTCTCAAATGTAAGTGGAGGTAGTTGGTGTTTACTGTCCTAGAATGTGGAATGAAGGTCTGGATTGAAGTGAAGATTTGGAAGTCTGCCATATAGGTGGTAACTTAAGCTCAAGTGATTCCATCTAGAATTTTCCCTTTTAATGTCAATTCATGGTCCTTCCTTTCTCCACTGACACAAGCTCTCCTTTCAAATATTTGCATTCAGAAATTAAAAAATAAACCCAGGGGCAGAGAACACATGCTGTTTTTAATATTCTGAAATCCCTCAGTCAGTGGTTGGAGCTGGGGGTGGGGGATGGGTATTAATTTGTTTTCAGAGCTTGAATTCTACTTATGTATTTGTAAGAAACTGCAAAACATTTGAGGATGCTTTCCCTAATCCTTGGTCTCTTCCTGGCCTTGTTTCCTCCTCTGCCTGAGCTGAAATGGTAAAAGTATTGACTTTTAGAAGTTCAGAATTTGAGGGGAACTTAGAGATGTTCTTGTATAAATGCTTATTTATTTATTTATGGAGTGGGGGAGGGACAGAGAGATTGGGAGAGAGAGAATCCAAGAAGGCTCCATGCCCAGTGTTGAGCTTAGTGAGGGGTTTGATCTCACAACCCTGAAGTCATGACCTAAGCCGAAATCAAGAGTCTTATGCCCAACTGAATGAGCCACCAGGAAACCCTATGATTGCTTATTTTAAAGAGGAAGCTGAGTTCCAGAGAGGAAGAATGACCTTCCCAAGATCATAAAACTACACATTATCAGAGTCTCCTAATGCTTGTTCAGGATTTTGTTTTTGGAGAGCATAACTAGTACCTTTGCTTTGGCTGCTCCCTTCTTGGTGTGAAACCCATGGTCCTCCTATCTTGCCTCATGTCCTCCCACTTTCTCTCTCTAGTCTAGTTTTGCTAACCTAGTCTTCTGACATTTTTGCAGGTACACTAGCTTTCTTCCTGTTTCTGAAACACACCAAGCACCCTTGCCTCCAAGTCTATGCTCTTGTTACTTCTTTTTTCTAGAACTGAATCTGCAGGGTTTGCTCCATCAGCCCCTTGAGTCTCTGTCCAGAGAGCAGCATGTCACTAAGTCCTTTCCTGTTTAATCTATTCAAAATAGCCACCCTTTAAAATAGTTGATGAGGATCAAGGAGCACACTTGTCATGATGAGCACCAGGGATGCATGGAAGTGTTGAATCACTATATTCTACACCTGAAAGTAATATAACACTGTGTGCCAACCATACCTGCCCAACATTAAATAATAAATATAAAAAAATAATAAATACAATAACCACCCTGCCCCCAGAACTCCTCATTTATAATTCCCTGCTTTTTACAATATTACAGCATATTAGACTTCTTTTGGTGTATTGTATGTCTTCACCTGAAAGGAGTCAGACTCCATGAGGGAAGGATTTTTGTCTGGCCTCATCTTGGTTACGTGAGCAGTATCTACAAAAGTGCCTGGCACATACAGCCCTCAATATTTATTCAATGTGTGAATGAATGAATGAGTGCCAGGTTTCTTCTGTTACACTGTAGTGTCTTTTAGTGTCCTCAGTGGCCCTAGACTCAGAGACTTTTCTTTTATTAAAAAGGCTCTGGCTTGGTCAGTTTTCATATCTGCTGACATCACCCAGGATTTGATAGAATTCCATTATCAGGCTGCACAAATGGTGAGAATGAGGCCCAACCTTCTCTCTCATTTATTTCTCAGCCGGTGATTCAAAAGAACATTGACCTAGATGTCAGAAGCTCTGCGTTCTAGCACACAGCTCTCTGATCATGTAAATTCCTCTATTCTTTGGGCTTTGCTTCATTTCTCTAGAGAGCATGCTTTCCCGGCTTAACAAACTTGGTTGGGGAACATTTGTGTCAGGAAGTCTTCACATCAGCAAACATGGCCCCAGCTTGGGGAGATTTGAGCTGTTATAAAAAAGAGCATATAAAAAAGGTCTCAGTCATGGGAATAGAGTAGGGTCCCAATTATTCAGAATCAGCATGGAGTGAGGACTTGGTTAGGAGGACAGAAGGTGAGGCCAGTGACTAAATCACAAGAAAAGAGTCAGGCTTCACAAGTGTAGTTGGAGTTCCCACATTAGCTCCTGTAAGTCTCCCAGCTGAGAAGGTTGGTGAAGGAGGGTGGATGGGGTCTGGGTACCTGAGTCCAGGTTGTTGCACCAAGACACCGGGGCAATGGAAGGATGCAGACATTCATGCCATCAATCAGGTTGTTGGGCTGCATACTTCCTCTGCCCTCATGGTCCCCATGAAAAAGCCTTTTCCTGGATATTTCTAGATGATGGTCTACTCTTTACTCATCCACTAGCAGGGAGGGAAGAGTTACCTGATAAGTGGGCTTCCAAAAGAAGCTGGGCACAATGGGCCAGCCCCTTCTTCCTGCCTCCTGTAGGGACTATACTGTAGCTTCAGCCTGGCAGGCCTGTGGTTCTGCACTCTTGCCTGTGGAAGATTGAGTAAATGTACCTGATTGTGGGGTTCAGTCTTAGTTCAGTCCAAGCCCATTCGCCCTAAACACATAAACTGACTTGTTCAATATCATCTTAACACTAATCAAGGTGTTTTGGCCTCCATGAACTTTATTCCTTTGTTTTGTTCTTTGTTTGGTTTAGAACTTCGTTGAGAAAGAAGAGTGTTGTTTCCTGGGTCCCTTCAACTCCCCCCTCCACCATGAATGTATTTGTCAGACAACAGCACCTACTAAATACCTACTATGCTTCCAGCACTATGACAGTAAAGAAAGTTGTTAGGAAACTATTTGTAGAGCATGTGCTAAGTAACAGGTATATTTGAGATGCATTTCACATGTTTTTACTTAAAACATACAATAAGGCAGGACTATTATTCCCATACACATGAGACAACTGGGGCTCAAAAATGTAAAACAGGGATGCCTGGGTGACTCAGCCTGTTAAGCATCTGACTCTTGATCTCAGCATAAATCTTGATGTTAGGGTTGTGAGTTCAAGCCCTATGTTGGGCTCCACTCTGGGTATGGAGCTTACTTAAACAAGCAAACAAACAAACAAACAAACAAAAACAGGCAAAAACTTGTGCCTGGTAAGCATAGGTGCTAAATGTTGGAACCAGAGTATGTACTTTGCTATGTCTGATGCCGAAAGTTATATCATTAGATGTGGTTTTTACTCTCCAACTTATAGCCTACAATTAAATGAATGAATGAATGAATGAATTAATTCTTCCAGACTGTGGTTCCTGTTAGTTACAAACATGCTACAATGGGGGGAAAAAAAAGGACTATCTACTCAGACTGATGGGGGCAGGGTTATATAGACTTTCCAGCTGGGTGATCATGAAGTGGAATTTTGCAATTTGGGCATGAATCAGGCACTTCTGGATTATTATCTTACCATTTACTATCTGTATGTATTAAACAAGTTATGTAACCTGTTTGAGTCTTGGTTCTCTCATTTATAAAACAGAGGTAGTAACAGCAGTACCATGGGTCTATGGGGTGAATGAAATCATGGGACAGTTGTAAAGTTCCCAGCACATTCCTTGGTCCTGGGTAAATGTTCTTTGGTATTGGTTCTCTCTCCACAAGGAGAACTGGAGTAATCAGAGCTGTAGGGCTGAGAAATTAGTTTTTCCTGGAAAGATGTGATTCAGCCAGGCACATCTTTGACCTCAGGCCATGGGCTGCTTCAAGAGTAGTTTTCACAGGTGACTTCCGGAAATTCAGACTTAATGTAACTCCATTACAGGACCACTGTTACCACCCTAAGGCCTGAAATAAAAACATCATTAGTCTTCTTTATCTGATGCTCACAAACTCTTTAAAGAGTAGACAGAACCCCGATGCTCAGGGAACTTTTATTGTTTATCCTGCAGTTTATACAACTCTGATTAGACCATTACAATCCAAATGTCCCCATGCTTGCCCCAGGAAAACAGGAGGCAATTATCATTTCTGCAAGTATTCCATGCACTTTGAAACATTTTCATCACCAAAATATAAAAGGGAGGTAATTTTCATTTTATTTGTTGAGTTCTTAATTGTTTCTTCCTCTCTTTTTTGGTTGGGGATGGGTTGGGATTGAAAAGGAGACTGTTACATACTGCATTTGGCTTGGTATGAAAACAAAACTGTGGCTTCAACTTGTTTTCTAAAGACCATCATTATGCTGCTTCCTGGACTGGGTGGTGCAAGGGCCAAGGTCGTAAGTGACTTTAAAGTAAAAATTAACTAATAAGATCTGGTTTTGTTGTTGTTTAGTTTTTATTTTGAGATCATAAACTTAACTCTGCAATCCAGCTGGACTTGGAAGGAAGTAAGGAAAACATGGAACCCAGAGAATGGCACCAAGAGCACCAAGATTATAGGATATTTCAAGCAGATGCGGTTGATGGGATGCTCTCTTGAGCTACAAAAGGAACAGTCTGGTAGTTAAGATAAAACACTAGTCAGATTTGTTAGATCTATACACAGTCAGCAATGGTGATCTTTTTGCTGTTCTTGCCATTCCTGGACCCAGACTGCTCCATAGATCCCACAATATTCCTGTCATCATTTGCCTTGCCAAAGACCCCCTGCTTGCCATCCAAACACTCAGGCTTGGTGGTGCAGATGAAGAGCTGGGAACCATTCATTTTGGGTCCAACTTTTGCCAGGATGAAGTTCTCATCAGCTTTCTCACCATAGACAGACTTGCTGTTATTGTCATTATGATGTATGATGTTACCATCCCGATGCAGAAATCCCAGAACAATCCTGTGAAAGCAGGAACCTTTATAACCAAGTCCTTTCTCCCCAGGGCTCAGAGCATGAAAGTTTTCTGCTGTCTTTGGATCTTTGTCTGCAAATGGCTCAAGGGCTCACCATCCACGTGGATGTCAAAGAACTCAGTGGGGTTGGGTTGACTCTAGTGGGGCAATGCAGGTGGCTTTGGGCCAGCAGCATTTGCAAAGCCAAGATCTCATTTTTTAAACTCTTGTTTCTGAGTGGGATAAAATGCAAAGAATAAAATAAAGCAATTTGGAAAAGTCCAACATGGATTTCAAATCTCCCTGTCTGGACATTCCAAAGCTGCTGTTCTTGGAAGGGAACCTAAGCAATGCTGGAAGTGCCTTGAGTGCCATATAGTATGCCCTCAGCTTTGGAATGGACCAAGCTTTGGTCTTGTCCCCAGTGAAAATGAACCATCTACATCTGGAGAACCTGTTCATGTGTCACAATGAAGAACTGTGGTCCAACACCAAGTAGGCTCTCCATCAGTAACCCTGGGGATGCTATCTGGGTGTCCTATTTTTTTTCCCCCTTAAATATGCTCCTCTAGGTATTCTTATTCACACTGAAGTTTGAAAAACACTGGCATGAAATCTGTGTGAAAGCACAGAGTAGAAGACACAACTTTCAGTTTCTCCAACTGGACTAGAATCTAATTTGGTTCACTTTGGAAAAGAAAAGCCCCCCCCCCATTAAAAAAATATAACAAATCAAAGACATTTTATAAAAAGCCTGCTCATCTCAAAACCTCCCTCATCTCCTGCTTTTCATCTGTGTGGCGTTCTCTCTCTTAGGATTACGAAGTGTTCCAAATGCTTGTAGCGATTTTGAGCATATCCCCTGAGATCATATCTCTTCCAAGCTCCAGGGAGAAAGAAGAGGTCAGAAGTAAGTTCCCGAAGTGGGAGCTCGCCATGCAAGGACACAGCTCTCTAACTCTGGCCTTGGCCTCCCTTTCTAATGAAACAACTCCTTCCTGGATTGTTGGCTTGTTTTAGTCTTTACCCACATACCTTCAATGCTCCCAGCTGGAATCAGTCTCTCCCTCCCTAGCCTGTCAAGCCTTTTCTAATATGCTTCACTTATTCCTGTCTGCCTTGTGATGAAATAAAGCAAATAAAATGTCATTCGCATAGTGCTCTCCAAAGCATTTCACGTACACGACCCCATCAATCTTCACAATATACCCTAGGTGGACACTAGAACATCTGCTCCTTGCTTTAAGAAAAGAAGCTGAGTCTCCAAAGGTTAAGTGACTTTAGACTTTCCTAAGAGGAAGAAACTAGTTAGCACTAGAGGCAGGATATCTTTCTATAACACTTTTTTTTAAAATTGTAGGTGTATTCTTGTGCTTACTTAATCAAACTACAAAATTTTTAAAATTAAGCAGCTATAGGTACCAGAAGCATACTAGATAATTTGGAATATAAGAGTGTCAGCAGAGCCTGAATAGCTCAGTTGTTTAAGCATCCAACTCTTGATTTTGGCTCCGGTTGTGATCTCAGGGTCAGGAGATCGAGCCCCACATTGGGCTCCATAATCATTAGGGAGTCTCCTTTAGATTCTCTCTCTCCCTCTCCCTCTGCCCTTCCCCCTGTCACTCATATGCTCTTTCTCTCTGTCTCTCAAATCTCTCTCTCTCTAAAATAAATAAATCTTAAAAAAAATATAGTCTAGTTAGATAGCAAATCAGGCTCAGAAATAACTTTCACCCTAGCTATGGTCTGAGTGTTTATGTTCCCCCTTAAACTCATATGCTAAAATCCTAATGCCCAATTTGATGGTATTAGGAGGTGGAACCTTTGGGAAGGGATTAAATCGTGAGTTCAAGGGCTTCATGAACAAGATTCGTTCCCTTTTAAAAGGGTCCTCAGAGAGCTCCTTTCCCCGTTCTTCCACGATGACACAATGAGAAGTCTACAATCAGAGCCTTCACCCAACCATGCTGGCACTCTGATCTTGGACTTCCATCCTCCAGAAAAATTTCTATTGTTTATAAGCCATCTAGTGTATGGTATTTTGTGATAGCAGCCCACACAGACTAAGACAACCCTGTATTATTGTTTTTCTTTTCTCCTTTGATGTTTCGAGCCTCCACATATTAGATACTACACCAGGAACCACACATACTTGGAAAAAAAAATCCCTATGACCCTGCAATTGCACTACTGGGTATTTACCCCAAAGATACAGATGTCGTGAAAAGAAAGGCCATCTGTACCCCAATGTTTATAGCAGCAATGGCCACGGTCGCCAAACTGTGGAAAGAACCAAGATGCCCTTCAACGGACGAATGGATAAGGAAGATGTGGTCCATATACACTATGGAGTATTATGCCTCCATCAGAAAGGATAAATACCCAACTTTTGTAGCAACATGGACGGGACTGGAAGAGATGATGCTGAGTGAAATAAGTCAAGCAGAGAGAGTCAAGTATCATATGGTTTCACTTATTTGTGGAGCATAACAAATAGCATGGAGGACATGGGGAGTTAGGAGAAGGCATTTGGGGGAAATTGGAAGGGGAGGTGAACAATGAGAGACTATG